>NW_027224346.1:600000-900000 GCF_023699985.2 Odocoileus virginianus | reverse complement strand
GGCAAACTCTGTAGCAGTGATGCCACTTGTTACTGTTCCTTTATAACCATTCCTATGGCTCCTTCAGTTTTCCATCTTGGAAGGCAATCCCTTAAGTGTAGTGAGTATATCCACTCCTCCCTGGGGCAAAGGGGAAAGCTTATCCTGACTGATTTGCACCTATCAGAACCAGTCTATGGTCAGGAGTGGGTTGCCATTTCCTTCTCCGAGTGTCTTCCTGGAAACATTCTACTCATGCATAGAAGCCTCTTCCACCCGGTGCCTGGAAAACCTTTTCCCACCTTCTCAAGATTCTCCTTGACTACCACCCCAGCCCCAGGTCCTGAAGTCTCAGCCTTCCCTATTGTGAAGGTACCAGTGATTAATCAGAAAAACAAGGTGATTTCCTACAGTACCTCTCCTGTCACACACTTAAAGGGCACTTAAAATGCCTTTTAACCTATTGTTTAAAAACCCAAGATAAGAATTTTCCAAAGAACAGCCATTTATTGCTCGGTCTTTTGACTTTATAGTCTTCATCATTTTTTCCACAGATAAATCTAAACAGGGTAGAAGTGGTATCCAAGTTCTTTGCAAAGTACCTAGCATACTGCTACACTCTTTTTTCATTCATTCATTCAACAAATGTTAGTGAGTCATTTCTGTGTAAAGCTGAACAAGAGACTCTGCCCTCTAGGAACATACAGATGACTAGGAGATAGAGAATACAGACAATTACAATATAGGAAGATGCTTGCCTCCCTGGAGCTGTTTGCAGGCTCACTCAGGTTGTCTACAGAATTCATTTCCTTCTGTGTCTGTAAGGCTGAGGACCCTATGGGGTAGAGAATTAGGAAAGATTTCACAAACTAGGTGGCATCAAGGCTGCCCTACTCTTCCCAGGCAGCCAAGAGGAGGAGGGCATTTTAGGACAAGTGAATAGCAGCACAAAGGCACAGCATAGAGTATATTCAGAGAATGTCTAATAGTTCAGCATTATTGAGCCCAAAGTGTGAAGGGAGAGTGGCAGGGTGATAAATCTGGACAAGTAGGCAGGCACCAAACCACAAAAGGCTTGCATGACAGATTAAGAAGCCAAAATGTGAAGTCACTGAAGCATTCTGAATCAGAAAGTGATATGATCAGATATTTTTTCAAGAAAGATTCTCCCTGGCAGAAGGAACATAACAAGTGAAGGGGAACAGAATGAGGATCTGCTTTAAGGCAAGATCTGGCAGGAGATGGCAAGCCTTGAACTAGGGCAATGACAGTGTAAGTGAAGAGGAAGAGACAGGTCAAGGAGAATATGATGAGTTGAAACTCCTAAGTGAGGATAATAGGAGACTCACCTCATCTAATAAACAGAGTACAGTATGGGGAGCAGATTTGGAGAAAAGGAGAATCGAGTCCAGTTAGGGACTTATTGGCTTGCCAATGCCTGTGGAACATGTGTATGGAGATATTCAGGAAGGGTGGACTAGGATAAAGGTCTCAATAATCCAAGCTTCGGTTGAGATGAGCATATGTGGGAGTCACATCCATAGAGATGATGGTTGGAGCCATAGCAGATGATGATGAAATTCCCCAGGGATTGTGTGGTTCAACTCAGTTCAGTTCAGTCTCTCAGGCATGTCCAAATTTTTGCAACCCCATGGACTGCAGCACGAAAGGCTTCCCTGTCCATCACCAACTCCCGGAGCTTGCTCAAACTCATGTCCATCAAGTTGGTGATGCCATCCAATCATCTCATTCTCTGTCATCCCCTTCTCCTCCTGCCTTCTTCAACTCTTTCCCAGCATCAGGGTCTTTTCAAATGAGTCAGTTCTTTGCATCAGGTGGCCAAAGTACTGGAGCTTCAGTTTTAGCAACAGTCCTTCCTGTGAATATTCAGGATTGATTTCCCTTAAGACTGACTGGTTGGATCCTCTTGCAGTCCAAGGGAGTCTCAAGAGTCTTCTCCAATACCACAGTTTAAAAGCATCAATTCTTCAGCACTCAGCTTTCTTTATGGTCCAACCCTCACATACATACATGACTACTGGAAAAACCATAGTCTTGACTATAAGGAACTTTGTTGGCAAAGTAATGTCTCTGTTTTTTAATATGCTGCCTAGGCTTGTCATAACTTTTCTTCTAAGGACCAAGTGCCTTAATTTCACGGCTGCAGTCACTATCTGCAGTGATTTTGTGCCTAAGAAAATAAAGTCTGTCACTGTTTCCATTGTTTCCCCATCTATCTGCCATAACATGATGGGACTGGATGCCATGATCTTCGTTTTTTGAATGCTGAGTTTTAAGCAGCTTTTTCACTCTCCTCTTTCACTTTCATCAAGAGGCTCTTTTGTTCCTCTTCACTTTCTGCCATTAGAGTGCTATCATCTGTGTATCTGAAGTTGTTGATATTTCTCCTGGCAATCTTGATTCCAGCTTGTGCTTCATCCAGCCTGGCATTTCACATGATGTACTCTGCATAGAAGTTAAATAAGCAGGGTGACAATATACAGCCTTGACATACTCCTTTCCCAATTTTGAACCAGTCTGTTGTTCCATGTCTGGTTCTAACTGTTGCTTCTTGACCTGCATACAGGTTTCTCAGGAGGCAGGTGGGGAAGGAGGAAGAAACGACCCAGGGTGGATTTCTAGGAACACATAAAAGTTGTTGGAGACTACAAAGAAATTGAGACAATAAATGTGGTTGACTCCTTTGGATCCTGACACTGTATCTTTTCTTTCATACAACAAAGGTCCTAGACATGGGCCAATAACACTTCGTACATTATTATATTGGAAAGTTTAAAGGAATAGGATTCCTTTAAAAGGAATTTTTTTAAAGGGAAAATGGGTCCCCCCCCCCTTTATTAGAATAACTGTGTGTCGAAAGCTAAAGGAACACACTTAAAACTCCAATTCTCACCATGTGTTGACCAGTAGCAATTTACTTAAATCTCGATTTCTATGAAACAGAAACCTTTCCATTTATAGGAAGCTCAAGAATAGGCAGAATATGATCTCAGCTGATTAGAAGTCATGATAGTGGCTACATGTGAAGGGTGGTTATTAACTGGAAAGGAGCTGGACAGAATTCTATGGGGTAATGGAAATGTTCTATATCTTGATCTGGGTGGTAGTTACATAGGAGATACATATGTAAAAATTCTTCAAGCTGTATATCTAAGATTTGTACATTTTATTGCATATAATGTAGTATATATAAATTCTATATCAGTAAAAATACATAATCCAAAACAGAAGAGATATAGCATGTATTTGTGTACGAACACATACAAACACACCAGATGGATATACAATGAGGTCTATGATGCGCAGGAAAAAAAGTAATATCAAAAGAGGACTGATCACTTGAAGTGGAAGGAACTGAAGGACCCATGAGATCCAATAGCTGACATGATGTAAAAGGGAGTGACAGGGTGGGGAGATCAGAATCCATTATTAGGGTGGAGTGTTGGCCTTTAAGCCCTCATGGGTGAAGCAGCCCTGTTGATGGCAAAATTCAAAGTGGGGCCAATGGTGTGGAAAGCTCAAATGGAAAAGAAGTGAAGATCATTGGCAATGAGGAGGTCTCCGAGAGAAGGAACATTAGAAGGATCAGCTATATTGTCATTGATGCTCCTCATAAAAGACGGCAGGAGGAAAAATTTCAGGTGTCAAAGACATCAGAGCATTTGGGAAAGTGGTCAAGGAGATGAATAGATAGCAGCTTGAGAAGACAGCAAACCATTCAAGTGACTCAATAATGTTTTTTGATAATGATAATAAAGGGGAAAAAAGTAACTAATTTAGGGCAAGGCACTCTTCAAGAAATGGACTTTTTAAGTGAAAATGAAAAGCTGAAAGCTAGTGTTACGTTCTTGGGAGGGAAGGAAGAATTGTTAGTGTTAGGTCACTTTCTCTTTGCTTCAGTAGCCCTCTGTGCTAGGCAACCCTAACAAACCAGCTAAGACTCTCCCCTCAATCCCCACCCCAACGAAAATTTCCCAGAGGACAATGACTATTAAATGTCTGGGGTGCAATGAATGTTTAATGAATGAAAGGAAGAAAGGGAACAAAGGAGGAAAGAAAGGAAGACAGCAGGGAAGAATGTAAATTAAAGAAAACCTCAGGCTAGAATTTTTTTTAAGTGTAATATAACAGTGGGATAAACAGGGTTCAAAAATTTTAATGCTGTAAATTGCAGTTGTGTATGTGTTTACTTGCTTGATCGTGTCCAACTCTTTGCAACCCCATGGACTGGAGCCCACCAGGCTCCTCTATCCACAAGCTTTTCCAGGCAAGAATACTGGAGTGGGTTGCCATTTTCTCCTCCAGGGGATCTTCCTGACCCAGGGATCGAACCTGTGTCTCCTGCATCTCCTGCATTGGCAGGCAGATTCTTTACCACTGAGTCATCTGGGAAGTCCAAATTATAGTTAGCTGTTATGAAACTGAAAGTTTACTGAAAAATAATATTTTAAAATTAAACAATATTTTTAAACGGAAAAATATTTGTATTTATTCAAGGTATAGGCAACTGACTAATTTAATGAACTGATCAAGTGTCAAATGATCAGAAGGAAGTTGCTTCCTAGCCCCTCCCCAAAAGATAAGAACTAAAATGAGCCCATCCCTAGGAAGCAGGGTTGAAAGGAAGATGGTAGCCCACTAGCAATCGCATTAATATTCAATGTTATTTTATCCTGGGTGGAGTGCCCTCAAATTTTACTGTATCAGAGTGTGACCCCTAAAGCAGCAGCAGCATCACACTTGCCCCCTTTGCAAAATGTATTCCTCTGAGTTCCCAAGTGAGCTCTGGTGGAAATTAGAAACATGCCAAGAAGAAAGCAGAAGCTTAATCAACCTGTAAGGGTTTTTTTCTGTGACTTCAGATAAACCTCTCAGAAATACCCATCTGGTTCAGGGGACACAGAATGGCAGGGTCAAGTAAGCAAGCAGAGGAAACGGCGGTTCCCAAGAAGCTGGCCAGCAGAGACTAAGCCGGGGCCCGGAATGGTCTGCTCCCACTTCTTCCAGACTCTTCCCCCTCTACGGCTCCTCATCTCTCCCCAACCTTCTCTCTGGTGGTCTTCTCAGGGCAGAATAATAAATCAAGGAATTAAAGACCAATCAAACCATCTCCCCAGGGAATTGTGAAAAGAAGCCTATCTAATAAGGAAAAACTTATCTCTAATGGCAAATTTTAGCCTCCAAGGCCCCCGGACCCAAGAGTTTTTTGGAAAGCTGGAGTTGTACCACATAGGCATCCACCTGGTAAGAATATCTGGATCAATTCATCAGTATCCAGGGGTCTTGAAAAGGCTCAGTCACAGTTGTTCTATCCCCTTGACAGCTGGGAACTGTGTAAGGGGTTGATCTCACAGTCACTTTTCTACCAGATATATCCTGCTTTCCAGCTTCTGTGAATTAAGATACACCATGTTTCCAGATTTTCCTTAAATAACATGTCCTTTGAGGTAAATAAAACTACCCTTTCATGATGCACCACCTAAGCAGCCCAGGGCTGCTTTCCAAAAACTATAATAAAATCAGTTCCTATCCATAATCTTAGAAACTGTGAGAGCGTTCATTTAATGTTTGAAAATATGAAATATGTATGGGGAAGATAAAGCTGACCTAACATGAATGTAAAATCTATTCTCTAAAAGGAAAATTGTAGTCCAAAATAGCACAGGTAAGATTCAGTAATTAAGACAGAGGTTAATAATTTCACATGTAACCAATCTGTGTTTGCTTAAAGCCAGTAGAGTAAATGTGACTTGGATACAAAAGCAAAACATTTGTTTCTGATTAAACTGAAGATATAGCTGTTAATCTTTATAACATAATCTGGAAATAAAAAATTATTTTGTTTCTTTTAAAAACTTCCAGGTGTAAAAGAGAGAATTCCAGATTAAAATTTGGCTGAAATGGCAGTGGATGAAGAACAAAAACATCGGAGAAACTTTGTCATTACTTTCAGATAAAATGATGGTCCTGGCAAAAGATTTTTAAGAAAGCATTTCCTCACCATGGTAGACACTATCAGCAAAATCTTATTCAGTACAATATTACTTTTCACACAATTCAACCAGAGCACTGTTTTCTTATTGACTTAACAGTCTTGAATGATTGATCCAGGAGAACTGCACTGTGCAAGAACAGAACCTCAGAATAGTCATCAGAGAGTTCTTTGTTACATTAGCTCTGACCAGAATTTCTACATCCCAAATAGTTATGAAATATGAATGGCTGACATGATGTCCTTCGTTATACAGTTAAAATATTGTTTCTTAAAGGGGGATATATGAACCTCCTCTTTCAAAACTAAAGATCCCTGGACCCCGAGCCAGCCCAAGCCATAGAAACTGGAATTTCTGAACAGTAGGGCTGAAGAATTTGTACTTTTAAAGGCACTCCAGATGATTCTTATGAATATTAAAATTTGAGAGCTACAAAGACTCTCTCTCTCAAAACATAAATATATATATATATTTCCTTTGGGATTCTTTCAGATTTCACAGAGTAATGAAATTTGTAACTCCCATTATGTCTATCACTTTGTGAAATACCAAGGGAAAAAAAAACAAGTAGAATTAGTTCAAATGCACTGTTGTCATGGGTGGCTGTATGGCTGAGGATTAGGCAACTTATGCACTTGTCTGAAGTTTGGCTTCCTCATCTGAAAAATATGGATAACAATAGCTACTTCATAGGTCTGTTAGGAGAATGAAATCATATAGTACATGCAGATTAAGTCATCTTGGACACAAAATAGTAAACAGTTCCACACTTGAATGATTATAACCACGGGAGATGTAGAATGGCTCTATCACAGATGTGATAGGTCTTTGTGACTTTGCTCAGAGAAAAATCTGATCTTAGTTATAACTCCAAACATGGCATTCTTAGCTCCAATCAACGGCCAATATTCCCAGTAAAAAGTGAATTTAGACAAGAACGTTCAGAACCGTATAACTACTCAGTATTCTAGAAGTTTGGCTAGTAATTACGGGGGGGGGGGGGGGGGAAAGAGTGTCACAAAAGAAGCCACACAGCTCAATTATCAGAAAAACAAACAACCCAATCAAAAAATGGGCAGAAGACCTAAACAGACATTTCTCCAAAGAAGACATACAGATGACCAATAAACACATGAAAAGATGCTCAACACTGCTCATTATTAGAGAAATGCAAATAAAAACTACAATGAGGTATCACCTCACACCAATCAGAATCATAAAAAAAAAAAAAACCTACAAACAATAAATTCTGGAGAGGATGTGGAGAAAAGGGAACCCTCTGCACTGTTGGTGGGAATGTAAATTGATACAGCCACTATGGAGAACAGTATGGAGATTCCTTAACAAACTAGGAATAAAACTACCATGTGACCCAGCAATTCCATTCCTGGGCATATACCCTGAGAAAACCACAATTCAAAATGATATATGTACCCCAGTGTTCACTGAAGCACTATTTACAATAACCAGGACATGGCAGCAACCTAGATGTCCATCAACAGATGAACATCCCTTCACCCAACAGATGAAGGGATAAAGAAGATGTGGTACATATATACAATGGAATATTACTCAGCCATAAAAAGGAACAAATTTGAGTCAGTTGTAGTGAGGTGGATGAACCTAGAAGCCTGTTACACAGAGTGAAGTAAGTCAGAAAGAGAAAAACAAATATTGTATATTAACATATATGTATGAAATCTAGAAAAATAGTACTCATGAACCTATTTGCAGGGAAAGAATAGAAATACAGATGTAGAGAATGGTCTTGAGGACACAGCACAGGAAGAAGAGGGTAGAACGAATTGAGAAAGTAGCATTGACATATATACACTACCATGTGTAAAATAGATAGCTAGTGGGAAGCTGCTATATAACACAGGGAGCCCAGCCTGGCACTCTGAGATGACCTACAGCAGTGGGATGGAGGGGGAGGGAGGGGATATACATATAATTATGACTGATTTGCATTGTTTTACAGCAGAAACCAACACAACATTGTAAAGCAACTATCCTCCAACTTGAAAAAAAAGCCACAAAAATATTATTTGAATGACATGATTCCTAGAAAAGTCATATCAAATAACAACATCTATTAGTATAAATAGGACAGTTTGGTAAGACAACCAGTTATAAAATAGACAAAGACTTTCCTCCATATATGATGCAGATTTTAATAATAGCAAATTTTATACATAATGGGAAAATATTCTATTCCCAAACCACAACAAAAACATAAAATACACAGGAATTGATTTAAAAGGAAATATACATGCATGCTAAGTCACTTTAGTCATGTCCGATTCTGTGTGACCCTGTGGACTGTAGCCCGCCAGGCTCTTCTTTCCATGGGATTCTCTCCATGCAAGAATACTAAAACGGGTTGCTATGCCCTCCTTCAGGGGATCTTCCTGACCCAGGGATCAAACCTGTGTCTCTTACATCTTCTGCACTGGCTGGCAGATTTCTGACCACTAATACCACCTGAGAAGCCCCAGAAGGAAATATATAGGACCCACATTTTTTTTCAATTGTGTGGGGTTTTTTCTACAATATTTTTAAAAATTAGGCTTGGAAAAACAAAACAAAATTTCACTGAAATATGTAAAATATTTGCTAAATAGACATAAATTAGCTTAATGAATGAGAAAAGTCAACATTGAAATGATGTCAACTCATGCCACAATAATTTATGTTTAATTCAAATTCTGGAGAAGGAAATGGCAACCCACTCCAGTATTTTTGCCTGGAGAATTCCATGGACAAAGGAGACCAGCAGGGTACAGCCCATGAGGTTGCAAAGAGTCATACACAACTGAGCAACTATCACTCATTTAATTCAAATTTCAAATATGAAAAGTTCTTGAAATTTGAAAAAATTATTCAAAAGTTAATGAGATGTGTTAGCTAAGAAAATAAAAAAGAGAAATAACAAAGAAGGCACTTTCACTGCCAGAAAATAAGATATATTTAAAACTACAATAATTTGAGCAATATGGCATTAGTAATAGGAGAGATAGCAAGCTCAGTGAGATGGAATAAAAAGTCTAGAAACTAACAAGAATGTAGGAGTAATCATACATGATAATTCATCATAAAGGTGGTGGTGGTGTTTCAAATATATAGGAAAATAAGAGATCAGGATATTTAATATTATTATCTTAGTATCTTACCTCACTCTATTTACCAAAATTAATTCCATGTAGGTTACACAGTTTAAAATTTTTAAATGAAATAAGTAGAGAGTAAAGTCCTGAATGAAAATATGATGATATTTACAGAATACTGGAATAAGTAAGGACTTTCCATGCATTATATCATGGTAGAAGCTAGAAAGGGAAAAAATTGATAAATTTGATTTATAGAATTTCATTCATAAAAAACCATATGTCAATTTTTTAAAAATAAGGGACACTATTTGCAACACACATAATAAAGGGTCAATATTCTTATAAAGAGTATCTTAAGTAATTATAATAACATACTTATTTAGTAACTGTTATGTGCCATGGTTTTAAGAGTTTTCCATATATTAATTTATTTAATCCTTACACAACCATCTGGGATCAACATGAATCTTCATTTTACAGAGGAGAAAACTGATGCACAGAGAGGCTAAGTAACTTACCAGGGTTACACAGCCAGTGAGAGAGGTAGAATGAGATCCCGGCTCAGGCAGTCTGGCTCCAGACTAATAACCACTCTGCCTGACAAAGGTCCATATCATCAAAGCTATGGCTTTCCCATTAGTCAAGTATGGATATGAGAGTTGGACCATAAAGAAGGTTGAGTGCTGAACTTTGCTTTCAAACTGTGGTGTTGGAGAAGACTCTTGACAGTCCCTTGGACTGCAAGGAGATCAAACCAGTCAATCCTAAAGGAAATCAACCCTGAATATTCATTGGAAGGACTGATGCTGAAGCTGAAGCTCCAATACTTTGGCCATCTGATGCAAAGAGCTGACTCATTGGAAAAGACCCTGATGCTGGGAAAGATTGAAGGCAAAAGGAGAAGGGGATGGCAGAGGATGAGATGGTTAGATAGCATCACCGACTCAATGGATATGAATTTGAGCAAACTCTGGGAGATAGTGGAGAACAGAGGAGCCTGGCATGCTGCAGTCCATGGGGTGGCAAAGAGTCAGATACGACATGGTGACTGAACAACAACAGACAACATGTTGCCAGGGAGTTAGTGGAGTTTATTTATCAACACAAATAATAGAAAGATGAACAAAACAAAGGAGCAAAGATCCAAAAAAGCAAATCACAAAAAAATATAGCTGACCATGAAATATATATATATTCAGACTTATAATCAAAGAAATGTCACAGTAAATATTGAGATACTATTTATACTTATCAAATTGAAAAAGATTAAAGAGTTAAGTACCTGCTACTGAGCACAGTCTTAACAACGAACATTTCCAAATACTGCTGGTGAGAGAGCAAACCAGTATCACCTTTATTAAGGTGGATGCAGTAATATTTATCAAAAGCCTTAAAATGTACATGACCTTAGATGCTACAATTTCACTTCTAGAATTTCATTCTAAAGAAAATGTCAAGTGAGCATAAAGAGGTCTGTGCAATCATGTGCATGGCAATACATATGATAGAAGAAATGGAAATAATCTATGTCCATAAAATTGAACTAATAAAATCTATTAATAAAAAACTGTACAGGAAGCACAGTTATTCTGTAATATAAATTAAATTACATATATATGTATGTGTATATATTCTAAAATACTAATAATGATGACTTCTGGATAGTAAAATTATGAATCATTTCTCCCTTATGCTTTTTGGTGTATTCCAAATTTTCTCTATTGAATATGTTCTGTAAATAAGAGAGACAACTCATTCTTAAGAAAAAAGGGGAAGAAATCATGAAACAACTTTTTCAGCCAAGGGGAATGTACAGAATGCAGTGTTAGATTATCAGAGGAAAACAGTATAGCACAAAACAAGGCCATCTATAAAGAGAGAAGGAGAAGTTATTTCTCAGTAAAAAGTGACAAGCAATAGGCTTAGCATATACTCCTTTGATAGTGGGCAATGTAGAAAGAACTTTGAAAGAGCACAAAAACAGAGCATGAGAATAAGATCCTTCATTCAAGATCTTGGTCACCCTTACCATGGCTGGCATAGCAGAATACAGAGATCTAAGCCCGAATGGAAGGAAGGAACTACTTCCCATATCTGTCCTCAGATAAGGAACTAGGTTCACCAATGCCTTCAGGCAGGAGGAAGGAAAGTTGGGCTCAGTACCCTACTGCAGACCTTTGACAACATGTTGTACATAATTATGCTGGAGTTAACTGCATAGTAAATTATATCAAGCTCTAATTCCATGGTCTATGAGCCTTCGGTCTCAATAGGCCTTTCATCTGTCTTCAGAGAGGTTAGAGGCAGAGGTTCCTCCGTGTGCCTGGATGGCTTCTCTCTGCCAGATTTCCCTCCAAAACTCTGGTGCCTAGAATTCTGGCAGAACTTCAGAGAACACTGTTGTAACAATGAATTATTCAAGTTGGGACTGTTCTCTGAGAAAAAGGATTCTGGCACAATGCAGGAACTCATAAATTGTGTTGAATTTGTATTTTAAGCCCTAGAAACAGGTTTATTACTGGTGTCTGAAGCTGAAGTTTGGAGGCTGGAAGCAGGAGAGAAAATGATGAAGCGTTTCAGCAAAGGCAAAACACCACCACCACTTTCACTTTCTACCGCAAGTTACATGAAAATAACTACATGTTCAGCTGCAAATATCACCCGTAAAAGAAAATAATTTTGGTGTCATATGGAAAGAGAAGTCAGAAAGGAGTTTTGAAATTATTCAAGGATTCAAGCATGTAGAGAAAAAAAAATGTATCACAAAGGAAGAAGCCAAGATAGAAGTGATATAAAAAGCAAGTGGAAGGTTGTTAGATTAGGAATCTGCTATCTCTGCATATCTATAAGGGATGGAAGATGAAATGATCCTAGCTAAATGAAACAAGAACTTTCTGACGCATAGGAGGGTTTGGCTCTCACAGAGTCTTCCGAGGATGGTCATAGAGCCCTCCCTCTCTGAGTGATATTTAAGAGCAAGAGGATGCAAAAAGTCTGGGGTGGCTGAGGAGAAACCTCCCTAGTGACAAAGACATGTACTTTCTGACATTACCTGGGGCTTTTGGTTCTGTATGGAGAGAACCAAAGATAAGAAAAATAAGTGGAGGGAATTCCCTGGTGGTCCAGTGGTTAAGACTCCCTGCTTCCACTGCAGGGGGCACAGGGGTTTGATCCCTGGTTGGGGAACTAAGATCCCACATGCTGCACAGCATGGCCAACATAAATAAAAATTTTTAAAAGATATCTACATTAAAAAAAATAAGTGGAGAGGCAATTATTTTTAGACTTTAAGCTAATACCTCTCTGTGTTGATTCATACCTTACATACCTCTATCACATACCTCCCCACCCTCAACACATTTTTCTTCCTCATTTTTATGCAAATAGTTTACTAGTAAATTGGGGGAAAGAGAAGTTATTTAGTTAAATTACCACTAGTTGCTGCTATATCAGAAACAACTGTTTTTCCAGGCAGAATAATGATAACTATTAACCTGTGTATGTCCTTCTAATGGAATTCAATAGACCATGCATATATCCAAGGGTTGGAACTCTGTCTTCATAGCAGCGTGTGTTCTTGAGAGCTGTCTTCTGGAGAGCAAAGTGTTAGAATAATATGGAGGAAGAAAATCATTTCATAGTTTTTTGTTTTTTTAAAACACCACTCCAGTATTCTTGCCTGGAGAATACCACGGACGGAGGAGCCTGGTGGGCTACAGTCCACTGGGTCACAAAGGGTCGGACACGACTGAGAGACTTCACTTCACTCACTTCATGTATGTGTAAATATTCAGACTGAATGACAATACTTTTATATGGGTAGGATTGAGAAAAAATTATGGAAACAGAACTCAAGTTAAATAAAGAAAGCAGAAAAGAGGTAGCACAGATTAAAAAAAAAAAAGTCTGTCTTATTCTTACCACAAAATTACTTTCTCCCTCAAAACAATCTTTTATTATCCTAATAATTAGCCATAATTTTAGCAAAGTTGGTTGGTTGCTTTTGTTTCTGGGATACATGTGGTTCTAGTATTTAAATGGCTGTTTGTTGTTGTTTTTTTTTTTTTTGCCAAATATGAAATGTCATCAACAGAGACATTCTCACCTGTTTCCTCATCAGATACTTGTGGATTGATTCTTCTTGTAGGGGGACAAACATCTTTCCCATGTACAATAGCCCTCAGAATCCATCTAGAAAGGCTCTATCCACTCTTAGATCATGTAGAAAAAGACACAACACCAAACAAAAATGAGCAAAGAACATCAGAATGAAAACACTGGTCAATAAAACATACACATGATGTTCAACATCACAAATAATAAAAAGAGAATAAGGTCTAAGAAATCAGATAATTTCCATTTTGATCAAACTGTGGGGACACTGGTATTGTTAGTGGAAGTATACGCTAGTATAAATTCTCAGAAGAGAAATTTGATGCCTACCAAAACTTAAGTGCACATTCCCTTTGCCTAAGAAGCCCACTTCTGGATATTCACCTTGCAGATATAATATGGCAAAAATCTACATTTACAATATTCACTAAAGTGATATCTGAAATAGCAAAAAACCAAACTCTAGTAACAACTTAAGCATCTGTTAAAAAAAAAAGACTAATTATAGCAATTACTATAAATTCTTATAGCGAATTATTACACAATTCCTAAAAGATCAGATAAAAAAATATTTAAAAAGGAAACTAGCCAAATAAATGGTTTAGTTAAATTGTATTTAACAGTCATACATGCACTCATTTTAAAAGCCAAATTATAATAAAAAGCTTAAAATCAATAACAGTAATTTCCTGTTCCACATGTCTCCAGTTTCCCAAGTTCCTTCTCCAGAGACAATCACTTCTCACTGTCTTAGTTGATTCTTCTGACATTTACACATTATCTTATTTCTAAACCAGTGCTCCCCACCAGAAATATAATGCAAGTCACATGTGTAATGTTAAATTCCTGTAGCCACACTTTTTAAAAAGTTAATAAAAATAAATAAAATTAATTTTAACAACATCTTTTAACTCAATATATTCAAAATATATAGCTGAGCTATTTCAAATCCTAAAAGATGGTGCTGTTAAAGTGTTACACTCAATAGGTCAGCAAATTTGGAAAATTCAACAGTGGCCACAGAACTGGAAAAGATCAGTTTTGATTCCAATCAGTTTTCACTCCCAAAGAAAGGCAATGCCAAAGAATGTTCAAACCACCACACAAGTGCACTCATTTCACAGGCTAGCAAAGTAATTCTCCAAGCTGCTTCAACAGTATGTGAACTGAGAACTTCCAGATGTTCAAGCTGGATTTAGTAAATGCAGAGAAACCAGAGGTAAATTATCAATATCCGCTGGACCATAGAAAAAGCAAGAGAATATCAGAAAAATACCTACTTCTACTTCATTGACTACACCAAAGCCCCTTTGACTGTGTGGATAACAACAAACTGTGGACAATTCTTTTTTTTTTTTTTCCATTTATTTTTATTAGTTGGAGGCTAATTACTTTACAATATTGTAGTGGTTTTTGCCATACACTGACATGAATCAGCCATGGATTTACATGTGTTCCCCATCCTGATCCCCCCTCCCGCCTCCCTCCCCACCCCATCCCTCTGGGTCTTCCCAGTGCACCAGCCCCGAGCACTTGTCTCATGCATCCAACCTGGGCTGGTGATCTGTTTCACCCTTGATAGTATACTTGTTTCAATGCTATTCTCTCAGAACATCCCACCCTAGCCTTTTCCCACAGAGTCCAAAAGTCTGTTCTGTACATCTGTGTCTCTTTTTCTGTTTTGCATATAGGGTTATCGTTACCATCTTTCTAAATTCCATATACATGCATCAGTATACTGTATTGGTCTTTATCTTTCCAGCTTACTTCACTCTGTATAATGGGCTCCAGTTTCATCCATCTCATTAGAACTGATTCAAATGAATTCTTTTTAATGGCTGAGTAATATTCCATTGTGTATATGTACCACAGCTTCCTTATCCATTCATCTGCTGATGGGCATCTAGGTTGCTTCCATGTCCTGGCTATTATAAACAGTGCTGCGATGAACATTGGGGTGCACGTGTCTCTTTCAGATCTGGTTTCCTCGGTGTGCATGCCCAGGAGTGGGATTGCTGGGTCATATGGCAGTTCTATTTCCAGTTTTTTATGGAATCTCCACAACTGTTCTCCATAGTGGCTGTACTTCAAACTGTGGGAAATTCTTAAAGAGATGGGAATACCAGACCACCATACCTGCCTCCTGGAAACACATACAGGTCAAGAAACAACAGTTAGAACTGGGCATGGAACAACAGACTGGTTCAAAATTGGGAAAGGAGTACATCAAGGCTGTATATTGTTACCCTGCTTATTTAACTTATATGCAGAGTACATCATGCAAAATGCCAGGCTGGATGAAGCACAAGCTGGAATCAAGATTGCCAGGAGAAATATCAACAACCTCAGATATGCAGATGACACCACCCTTATGGCAGAAAGCGAAGAACTAAAGAGCCTCTTGATGAAAGTGAAAGAGGAGAGTGAAAAAGTTGACTTAAAACTCAACATTCAAAAAATGAAGATCACAGCATCCAGTCCCATCATTTCATGGCAAACAGATGAGGAAACAATGGAAACAGTGACAGACTTTATTTTCTTGAGTTCCAAAATCACTGCAGATGATGACTGCAGCCATGAAATTAAAAGACGCTTGCTCCTTGGAAGAAAAGCTATGACAAACCTAGACAGCATATTAAAAAGCAGAGACATCACTTTGCTGACAAAGGTCCATCTAGTCAAAGCTATAGTTTTTCCAGTAGTCATGTATGGATGTGAGAGTTGGACCATAAAGAAGGCTGAGTGCCGAAGAATTGATGCTTTTGAACTGTGGTGTTGGAGAAGACTCTTGAGAGTCCCTTGGACTGCAAGGAGATCCAACCAGTCAATCCTAAAGGTAAACAAGCCCGAATATTCACTGGAAGGACTGATGCCGAAGTTGAAGCTCCAATATTTTGGCCATCTGATGTGAAGAGTTGACTCATTAGGAAAAACTCTGATGATGGGAAAGATTAAGGGCAGGAGGAGAAGGGGACAACAGAGGATAAGATGGTTGGATGGCATCACCAACTCAATGGACATGAGTTTGAGCAAGCTCCAGGAGTTGGTGAAGGACAGGGAGGCCTGGTGTGCTGCAGTCCATGGGGTCACAAAGAGTCGAACACAACTGAGCAACTGAACTGAACCTTAATAATCACCTTGTTGCTTATTATCTTGATTATCTTTATAACTACTATACTAACTCTTCCACACTGCCCAAAAGCCTTTCAGTACAATGTTCTACTGGTCAGTCCCAGCAGAGAATCTATCAGTTCACAATGGTCTCCCATCTTTTACTTTCTTACTTTATACTTCATTTTGGTAACTCATCTTCTGGTAGTTTTATACAGTTTAAAAAAAAAAACTAGTACAATGTCCAGACCACCTAAAGCAATCTTCAGATTCAGTGCAATCCTTATCAAGTCCCAAAAGCATTTTTTGCAAAAATGCAAAAATGTATCCTAAAACATATAGAATCTCAAGGGACCTTGAATAGCCAAAATAATGTTTTTTAAAAAGAACAAATTCAGAGACTCACACATTCTGATTTCAAAAGATATTATAAAGCTACAGTAATCAAAAAAATATGGTGCTCACACAGATACATAGATCAATGAGATAGACTAGAGAGCCCCAAAACAAATTCCAAATGATCTTTTACAATGGTACCAAGACCACTGAACGAGGAAAGGACAGTTACTTCTGCAAATGGTGCTGGGAAAACTGGATATCCACATTCAAAAGAGTGAAGATGGATTCTTACATATATACTATATGGCAAGGGACCTTAATAGACAGTTTACAAAGATGATATACAAATGGTCCAGATGAAAAGATGCTCAACATCACTAATCACCAGAGAAATGTAAATAAAAAACACAATGAGATATCACTTCATACCCATTAGGATGGCTACTAGAAAGAAGAGAGAGAGAGAGAAAGAAGGGAGGGAGAAAGAGAGAGAATAAAAGAAAAGGAGAGAGAAGGAAGGAAATAACAAGAGTCAGCAAGGATATGGAGAAATTAGAACCTTGTGCACTCTTTGGGATTGTAAGATGGGATGGAAAGTAATATGGCACTTCCTCAAAAAATTAAAAATCTAGAACTACTATATGATCCAGAAGTCCCACTTCTAAGCATATATCACAAAGAATTGAAAGCACAGTCTCAAAGAAATATTTTTATTTCAATGTTTATAGCAAACTATTCATATGAGTCAAGAAATGGAAGCCACTCAAATGTGGATCAATGAATGAATGAATAAACCAAATATGGTATAAACATACAATAGAATATTATTCAGTCTTAAGGAAGGAAATCTTGTCACATGCTACAACATGGATGAACTTTGAGAACATTAAGATAAATAATCAAAGCCAGGCACAAAAGAAAAATACTCTGGTTTCACTTACATGAGGTCCCAAAAGTTGTTGAATTAGTAGAAACAGAAAGTAGAATAGCGGGGGAAGGTGGGTAGGGGAGTGGTTGTTTAACCAGTATGGACTTTCAATTTTGTAACATGAAAACATTGTGGAGCTCTATTTCACAACAGTGTGAAATACTTAACATTACTGAACTGTATACTTTAAAATGGCCAAGATGGTAAATTTTTGTTACATGACTTTTACCGTGATAATATATATATGTGTGTGTGTAAATATATATTAATTATATATAATTTATATATTTATTTATATTTAGTTATTATATATATTTGTTTGTATTATTTATTATATATATACATATATACATCTATAACTTTTTTTTAAGGACTGGTACAAAAGCAGAAGACTTGGTGATGACAGCTCTCAAGCCATCTCCTGCATTATGCTATTCCAATCTTTACTGATTGCCCTCTACATCTCAAGCATAATTGTAATCCTGGGAACTCCCTTCACCACTTTCCAGGAGATTCCCTTCCCTTCTCCACAGTGATGGATTGTCTGTATTCCATATCTTCCTCTTTCTTGTTTTATTTACTAATTAATATGGAGTGATCCTTGAGAAGCTTCCTGAGAAGGGGGACTTTTTGTAGTTTTTTAACATTTGCCTCTCTGAAAGTATCTTTTTTTTCACCTTCTCACTTGACTCATAGTTTGACTTGCTATAGAAACCTAGGTTGAAAACAAATGTTCTTCATATTATCGCAAGTACTGTCCATGGCTTTCTAGCTTCCAGTGTTTCTGTTGAGAAGTTCAAAGCCCTTTGATTGCTGATCATTTGTACGTGACCTGATTTTTTTCTCTCTGGGAGCTTGCAGAATCTTCCAAATTCCCAAGGTAATGAAATTTCACAATTATGCTGAAGGTATTTTTTCATCCATTGCACTAGGCAATCACTAGGTCCCTTTAATCTCAAAAATCATGTCCTTTAGTTGTGAGAACTTTCCTCCCCTCCATGGTCTCTGCTCTCTCTTTCTGGAACTTCTATTGTTGGGTTGTTGGATCTCCCGGACTCATCCTCTAGTTTCCTTCTCTTTATTTTCAACTCTGCTTTTTACTCTACTTTCTAGGAGTTCCCTCAACATTTTATCCACCCCTTTTTTTGAGTTTTTCATTTCTGATATGTTTCCAACATCCAGGGATTATCTTTGTTTCCAAGCATTACCATCCTGTTCTTTTACAGAAGGAATGTTTTCCCTGAGGATATTAATGTCAGGTTTTCTTCTAAACTGCACAACCTGTTTCTCACAAGTTGCTTTTCTGTTTATTTTGAACATTCTCATGTTAAATGCTGTCCTCACAAGGCTGCTGTCTGCTCATGTTTAAAAGCAGGTGGAGAAAGGACTGATCAGAAGCTTTAAGCTTGAGCATGGGCTTACGAGGACTTTGAGCTTCACTGCAAAGTGATCTGGGCAATACAGTGTCTGTATCTTTAAGTCTTTCTGCTTTGCATAGATACGATTCCCTTCAGTATACTCTTGGAGAATAAAGGCCTGACTTGCTCAGCTCAGCTTGGTGAGCCAAGTGGGAAAAAAAATCTTCAGTATACATGTGTATTATTATGTGTTTCATTATTATGTGTTTAAGTCCAATTTTCAGTACAGCATCCATGCCCTCACCTGCACCTTGTGTTTCCAGCCCAAATAACCTGATCCTTACATCTTACTCCCCTCTTCTCTTCACCCTAGGTGATAAGAATACTCTTGGTTCCAGCTGTCAGATGCTGAGCCTCTTAGCACCCCAGGTTAGAACAGGTGGCTCTCAGCTTCCTCCATGGCCAGTATAGCGTTCAGCTTTCCTGGGTCTCTGCATCAGTTGTCACTGTTCCACCTGTACTTCTGCTTACAAAATGTTAAGAATTTTTGATTCGTCTTCTATTTGCTCCATCATTATAAATTTTTGCCTTAAAAGAACATCCCTTTCCATAGTTTTAGTGGAGTTTTGGAAGGCAGAAAAATTATGTGTTCAATCTACCATACTAATTCAGATGTCTCCAAAACAAATCTACCTTTAAAAAGAAAAGGAATTTAAAACATACAGTACATTCTCATTTATATGCGAGGGGAAAAAGGTGAGACTATATGCAGGCTGAGAGATACACAAAAGATTTCTGAATGAGGGTACTCTTACTTTCCACTTTGTGCCCTATGCACTAGGTCCTATGCATGTCAACACTTGAAGTCTGTCATAGAAGTGATTGCTTCTACTACGATCACATTTTTTTAAGTGTGACAGACCATTGGAGTTTCTTAATAAACAAGCAGACAGATTCCAAAGGACCTGTACCTTAGGGAAAAGAAGAGCTATGTGCGTTATTTCTTCCCTCAAATAAAACATGTGTATTTGTTCTCTACAAGAATGAAAGAATGGCTAACATTTACTAAAGTGCAGAGTGCTTATCTCAGATAACCTCAAATAATCCCAAGCTTCACAAGGTCAATTTTGGTTCTTGGGGAAACTCCCAATTGCCCCAGGGAAGATCTCAGAATCGATGAGTCTCTGCCTCAAGCCAATACTTTGTTTGACCTGATGAACATAAACTTGGTGAAGTGTCCTACACTTCAGAGCCCAACCATATACCAATATTAGATCTTCTCTGGGTGTAAATAATAGTTTAAAGCAACTTGCAGTCATGATTTGTAATAGTATAAGACCCGTGATATACCCATCTGAAGGCAGAGAATACAAGGAGAATACAAGGAGAGATAAGAAAGCCTTCCTAAGTGAACAATACAAAGAAATAGGGGGAAATAATAGAAGTTTTGGAATAAAGGAAATAGAATAGAGGAAAAAATAAAGTGGGAAAAACTAGAAATCACTTCAAGAAAATTAGAGATACCAAGGGAACATTTCATGCAAAAATGGGCATCATAAAGGACAGAAATGGTATGGATCTAACAGAAGCAGAAGCTGTTAAGAAGAGGTGGCAAGAATACACAGAACTATACAAAAAGATCTTAATGACCCAGATAACCACAATGGTGTGACCACTCACCTAGAACCAGATATCCTGAAGTGCAAAGTCAAGTGGGCCTTAAGAAGCATCACTATGAACAAAGCTAGTGGAGGTGATGGAATTCCAGTTGAGCTATTTCAAATCCTAAAAGATGATGCTGTTAAAGTGTTGCACTCAATATGCCAGCAAATTTGGAAAACTCAGCAGTGGCCACAGGACTAAAAAAGGTCAGTTTTCATTCCAATACCCAAAGAAGGGCAATGCCAAAGAATGTTCAAACTACCACACAACTGCACTCATTTCACATGCTAGCAAGGTAATGCTCAAAATCCTCCAAGCTAGGCTTCAACAGTATGTGAACCAAGATGTACAAGCTGGATTTAGAAAAGGCAGAGGAACCAAAGATTAAATTGCCAACATCCATCGAATCATAGAAAAAGCAAGAGAATTCCAGAAAAGTATCTGCTTCATTGACTATGCAAAAGCCTCTGACTATGTGGATCACAACAAACTGCAGAAAATTCTTAGAGATAGGAATACCAGACCACCTTATCTGCCTCCCAAAAAACTTGTATATAGGTCAAGAAGCAACAGTTAGAACCAGACATGGAACAACAGACTGGTTCAAAATTGGGAGAGGAGTACGTCAAGGCTGTATATTGTCACCTTGCTTATTAACTTATATGTACAGTACATCATGCAAAATGCCAGGCTGGATGAAGCACAAGCTTAAATCAAGATTGCCAGGAAGAAATATCAATAACCTCAGATATGCAGATGACACCACCCTTATGACAGAAAGCAAAGAGGAATTAAAGAGCCTCTTGATGAAAGTGAAAGAGGAGAGTGAAAAAGTGGGCTTAAAACTTAACATTCAAAAAACTTAGATTGTGGCATTGGGTCCCATCACTTCATGGCAAATAGATGGGGAAACAATGGAAACAGTGACAGACTTTATTTTCTTGGGCTCCAAAGTCACTGCAGATGGTGACTGCAGCCATGAAATTAAAAGACGCTTGCTCCTTGGAAGAAAAGCTATGACAAACCTAGAGAGCATATTAAAAAGCAGAGACATTACTTTATTGACAAAGGTCCATATAGTCAAAGATATGTTTTTTCCAGTTGTCATGTATGGATGTGAGACTTGGGCAATAAAGAAGGCTGAGTGTCGAAGAATTGATGCTTTCGAACTGTGGTGTTGGAGAAGACTCTTGAGAGTCCACCTGACTGCAAGGAGGGCAAACCAGTCAATCCTAAAGGAAATCAACCCTGAATATTCATTGGAAGGACTGATGCTGAAGCTGAAGCCCCAGTACTTTGGCCACCTGATACACAGAGCCAACTCATTAGAAAAGACACTGATGTTGGGAAAGATTGAAGGCAGGAGGAGAAGGGTACGACAGAAGACGAGATGGTTGGATGGCATTGCTAACTCAATGAACATGAGTTTGAGCAAACTCCAGGAGTTTGGTGAAGGGCAGGAAGCCTAACATGCTGTGGTCCGGGGTTGCAGAGTCGGACATGACTGAGGGACTGAACGACCACAAGACCCTTGAGATGATCAATCAAAAAGTCTCAGAGAGCAGCTTAATATCATTATTCCCACAGGTAAAGTAATTCAGTGGACTATGAATAGCCATAGATGTCCATCTTATTTTTCTTGAGTTACCCAGGGCTCAAGCTTTAAGGCAAACCATGATAGCCTGTGGCCTCCAGTCTGACTCTGTCCCTAGCTTTCATGGTCAAAGGGACGTCCCCAGCTGCTCAGTAAAAGAAAGAGAGGAAGGGTAATTTACAAAGTACTTCCCTTCCCTACCGTCACAGGCCCCTGTTATTTAGTATGTGAGACATACTATAAAGTCTCAGCGAAGATGGCTGAGACTGAATGTATAGGCTACCTTACATTAAAGAGAACATAAAAGACATACATGTGCATATACATGTGCCCAACTAAATGTAAGTATATGAAAGATAGGCCTTTGATGACTGGAGCCAGATGAGACAAATCAAGAGGAAATTTAAGGAAAAGCTGACTATAAGTTTCATTCATTTATTGTTGTTTAGTCACTACGTCGTGTCTGACTCTTTTGAGACCCCATGGACTGTCTCCTTGGTCCTTGATTTTCCCAGACAAGAATACTGGAGTGGGTTGCTGTGTCGTCCTCCAGAGGATCTTCCCGACCTAGGGATCAAACCCATATCTCCTGCACTGCAGGGGGATTCTTTACCACTGAGCCACCATTCATTAAACAAATTTTTATTGAGGACCTGTTGTGTGCCAGGTACTGTGCTAGACACTGGGGTAACAATAGTAAACAAAATCAGTCATTTTATCTTCTCACATAGACTATACAATAAGTTGGGGTGGGGTGAAATTACTCAAATAATTCTACCAAGGAGTATATTAATTACAGACTGATAAACACACATGGGGCCGGGGGGGGCGGGGGGGGAGAAGCAGGGGATGTGGAGAGGAATGGTTCAGGAGTGCCTATAACTGGAAGTAGTTCGGAAAGGTTTTTTTTTGGGAAAGGGAGCCTTGAGCTAAGATCTAAAGGTTCAGTAGGAACTGACTGAACAGGAAAAGAAGAAATTAAAATTATATATAATCTCTTCCAGGCAAAAGAG
The DNA here is from genome assembly GCF_023699985.2 of Odocoileus virginianus. NCBI lineage: Eukaryota > Metazoa > Chordata > Mammalia > Artiodactyla > Cervidae > Odocoileus > Odocoileus virginianus. The sequence goes on along the minus strand of NW_027224346.1, from coordinate 876,779 downwards.
CAGCATGTGAAAAGGCCCTGTGGTAAGAAGGAACTGATACACTCAGGAAACTGGAAGGAGCACAGAGACAAGAATGATATAAGGTAAGCCTGAATAACCAGAGCTTGCAGGGCACTGGAGGTCACGTCATGTTGTACCTCCAACCTAATAGCCCTGGAGAGTCACTGAAGGTTTTTAACCAAGTGGTAGAGAGAGAACAGAATCACATTGTGAAAAGTTGTCTGAGATCACACAGAAAATTATGGTCCAGGTGAAAGATGGTGGAAATCTGGACTAGAATGATAGCAGTAGAGAAAGAGACAGTAGTAAATAAATCTGAAAGTTATTTACAAAGGAAAACTGACAGGACCTCCAAAAGATTATATATGGGATGATGTAAAAAAGGTACCTCCATTGAATCCCAGATTTTACCTGGAGTTTGAAGAAGGGAGCAACACTGGCAAGAACTGGGAGGAAAGAGAAGCAGGTAAGGAGGTACACTTTGGAGCCAAATGGGTGGGTCTGTATTTCTGAAGAGTATCGTTTGAGTTGCTTTATGGCAGGAGACAACAGGAGACGAGACCTATCCCCTCACCCCTCATTTAATAGACAAAATGCTAGACCAGCAGTCAGGAAACTCTGGATCCATTCTTTACTTTGCCACCCATTAGTCGTGTGATCTTAGGCAACTTACTCAACCTCTCCAGATTTCAGTTCCCTGAAAAGTCCTCACCCTTTCCTCCCATATCAGAATCTCTGGAAATGCTTATTAAAATGCACATTTATAGACATTATTCTCTGTTGGACTATGAGCAAGCACAGAATAAAAGAGTATCCTAAGGTCCTACAGATAGTAAGAGCCCGAACGAAAGCTAACAACAGGTCTGACTCACCCTTAAACTAAGAGATGAGTAATGAAAGAGAGAGGGAAGAAGGTCCGAAACAACAGTATCACCAGTGAGAGGGCCTAATGTAATAGGGCCAGGTTTGGGGGAAAGCTGTAGCTATCCTTCCATCCCCTGGTGGGACAGTGCTGCAGTTAAGTTTCACTATTGCATCATTTCCTCTATTGACCCAGGGCAGGCACCACCGCATCCTCAACTGGAGACACACATAAGACCATGACATTTTACAAAATAATCCTTTAAAAAAGCCTAAAATTTCCCTTTGAAACCCACTGGAAGAACCAAATCTACCTCAGCTCTACCCTGAAGCAAATTTGCAACCCAGATACCAATAATAATTTTTAAAGAATTTCAGAATATTGACACTACAAAAACCATGAAAAACATATAATTGAACTTCTGAAAAAAAAAAGGATTACATAGGATGCTGTCATATGACTTATGAGATGCTTTCAAGAGAGTCATGTGAAATTAAAGCAAATTCTTCAAAAGCATCAAACTCCCAGAAAGAAATTATTTCATTAGAACTGATTTTTTTGAAAGTATCCATGTAGGACTTCTCTGGTGACCCAGTGGTTAAGAATCTGCCTGCCAGTGCAGGGGACCTGGGTTCGATCCCTGGTCCAGGAAGATCCCAAATGCTGTGGAGCAACTAAGTCCATGTGTCACAACTACTGAGCCTGAGCTCTAGAGCCCATGAGCTGCAACTACTGAAGCCCACGTCTGTAGAGCCCATGCTCTGCCACAAAAAAAAAAAGCTACCTTTCTGAGAAGCCTCAGCTTCGCAACAAAGAGTAGCCCCCACTTGCCACAACTAGAGAACGTCACCACAGCAACAAAGACTCAGTGTAGCCAAAAATAAATAAATAAAATTGTACAGTATATACATATATATGTGTATATGTGTGTGTGTATATATATATATATGTACAAACATGTAAATTATCCACATAAATAGTTTCTAAAGTAGATTTGAGTTTCTCCAAAATCCTCTTGGAGATTTTGAAGGTCTTCATTGCTTCCTAATGGCTTCCAGTGGGCTTATTGTGTTTTTCCAATTAGTCTAGAATAAAATTTAGTGCTTTCTTTTGCATTTCCTTCAGTGCCTAGTACATGCTAAACATTTAGCATCATGCCATTGTACCATGTTATGTGTACCATAGTTAATAAATGGCAGAGCTGAAATCCCCATCAAGGGCTATTTGATTCCCTACTTCCATAAGCCTATTCCCAATAGTATGTTTTACACTTAACAAATGATTCATCTCTTCCCTTCCTGTTTCTTCCTCTCTTTCTTCCAAGTGTATCTCATCCTCTCTTAATCACCAGCATAGTTATAAGAGCTATAATCTAAAGAGAAAACTATGAATTTGCTACCAGTGGATGAAACTGCTAAGTGCTAGATCTTTTTTAGCCAATCTTATAAGCACACAGTAGTTTGTATAGAAATTGCTAGAAATACAGCTAAAGGATATACTCACACAAATATGCAAGAAAACCAAACCTATAGTGTAATGTTCACTATAGCACTATTTATATAGAAAAGATTGAAAATGACTTAAACATCCTTCAGTAAGAGACTGATTAAATAAACAAAGTTAGTTTTTATGGCATATTATGTAACTTTTAAAAAAGAGTAAGGTAGATGTGTGTCTGTGAATATGGAAAAGATCTTCAAGAAATATTAAATTAAAACAAAAGAAACAAAGCATTATATGTACTATTACCTCAATTTTGATTAAACCAAATCAAAGATATACACATATAACACAGTGTTGTTTTTGAAGTACTTCCCAGTGTATGTATGTTCCCTCACTGGCAAACATTTTTCTCCCTGAATTCTGCACTGAGGTATTTAGACTAAGGCATAGCACTGGAATTAGGGAAGAGGAGGACATGCCATGGGAGGAGTCCCCAGCAGACAGGAAGGAGACATAAAATAAAAGCCCAATTTTCAGGTTCAGCGGGCTGTGGGAAGAAGAGAGTCAGAGAAGGGAGGCAGAGTATGTTATGGAAATCCTGCCTCCCAAGCCAAAATCCCATATGGTGGGATGGTGGGACTCACTTCCGGTGATAGAAAATGAAATACTCCTGTTTCCATTCCATACTCCATTTCTGCCCCCCAAAATTAAAGTAATACTTTACTAGAAACCAATAATTTCTTCAATTTTATCAATCACTGATGAGGTCTCCAGTTCCACATCCAAATAAAAAAGGACTCAAACCCCTTAAGAGTTTAAATACCATTGAAACAGTGGTGTCAGATTAACTTTTTTACATTGTACACATCAGAAACAATTCCCTAAATAAGAGGATTATAGTTATAAAAGATTTGTCTGATTCATTCATTCAATAAGAGTTGATCATATACTAAGTTCTTTTACAGGGACTGGGATACATTGATGAATAAAAGTCCCTACTTTCCAGAAGCTTCCATTCTAGTGGGAGAGATGGTCAACAAACATGAATCAAATTGATAAATAATATTAGTGCTAAATGCTAAATTTATAAATTTTTTTTACATGATAAAAATAAATCAGGCATTAACCATCAACCCATGAAAAGACATGGAGGAGCCTAAAGTGCGTATTATAAGTGAAAGGAGACCACCTAAAAAGGCTACATACTATATGATTTCAATAATATGACATTCTGGACAAAACAAACCTGCAGGAACAGTAAAAAGGATCAGTGGTTGCCAGGAGCTGAAGGAAGAAAGGGATGAACAAGTGGAATACAGAAGATTTTTAGGGCAAAGAAACTATGCTGTATACTATAATGGCAGGTACATGTCACACATCCCCAAAACAATAGAATACATGATACCAGGAGTGAACCCTAGTGTAAACTATGGATTTGGGGTGATAATAATGTGTCTCTGTAGGTTCATTGATTGTAAAAAATGTGTCACATTGGTGTAGGATGTTGCTAATGGGAGAGGTTGTGGGGTGGTGGGGTAGGGATTTTATGGGAAAGGTCTGTAACTTTCACAGATTTTGCTGTGACCCTACAACAGCTCTGAAAACTGAAGTCTTTTTTTTTTTTAAGTTAAAAAAAAGTCAAGTAAGGGGAAACAGTGTAAAGGGGTGGGGATTATTTTGAATTGATTTTTCAATGGACTCTTAGCATATAATGTTTTCAGAAGGCAAATGCACTCCACTTCCACAAAATTAAAGTTCTTTGTCTTTTAATGTTTTTTTAACAACACCAAATATAGAAGGAATGTGAGCAAAGGAGTCTTGTAGAAGATTAACAAATAGTACAAATTATAGGAGTGTAAAGAAAGGCAGGTATGATGGTTAATTTTGTGTCAACTTGACTGGGCCACAGGGTGCCCAGATATTTGGTTAAACATTATTTTGGGTGTGTCTATGAAAGTTTTTCTCAATGAGACTAACATTTGAATTGGTAGACTTAATGAAGCAGATTGTCCTCCCCAATGTGGCAAGCCTCGTCCAATGCCTGGATGGCCTGAATACAACAAAAAGGCTGAGTAAAGCAGAATCCACTCTCCCTTTCTGTCTGAATGCTTTAGCTGGAACACTGGTCTTCTCCTGCCCTCAGATTCGAATTTAGAACCTTTCTTAAAAGCATGAGTTCTGGAATCTGACAGACTAAGAGTTGAATCAGCTTTGCTACCTCCTGGGCTTCCCTGGTGGCTCAGTGGTAAAGAATATGCCTGTCAATGCAGGAGACGCAGGTTTGATCCCTGGGTCAGGAAGATCTCCTGGAAAAGGAAATGGCAACCCACTCCAGTATTTGCCTAGAAAATCACACAGACAGAGGAGGCTGGAGGTCTATAGTCCATGGGGTCACAAAGAGTCAGACATGACTTAGCAGTTAAAACAACAATAATTGCTAACTCTTAGCTGTGTGATCATAAGTGAGTTAAATTGACCTTTCTGAACTTTACTGTCCCATGGATATAATGTAGGTTATTGATTTATATGAATGGACTTGTCAATACATGTTTCTTGACCATTTCCTATGTGCCAGACACTGTGCCAAATGCCACAGTCAGATGAACAAGATAAAGTCCTCTGCTCTACAGATGTGTCCACTCTAGCGGGGAGACACACATAAACCATCATTCTATCATTCTAATACTATATAATATTTCAAACAGACATATAGAGAATGGTGGCATATCACTTGTAGTAGAGGCTTAGGCTTCTAGCGCTCACCTATGTTCAGTTCTCCTTCCTTTCAGCCCCAGGAGAGCATTACACTCTTGCTCCCTTGCAGCTAGGTAAGGCTGTGTAACAGGGTTCATCAGTGGGCTGAGAATGGGAACAACATGGTTACGTCTGGGCCAATACATTTACCTGCCAGTATGATACTCTAGGTATTCTCATCTCCTGCTACATCAACCGGAGAAGCCAAGTGCTCTGGATGGTACAGTTTTAGGATGGTGTATTCCTGATGACCTGATCACCAAGGGGAGCTCCAAAGAGAATGTTACCCAGACCTAAAGCAGACTTTGACTGACCAAACACTAAACTTGTGTTAAGCCACTGAGATTGTGTGCTGTAAGTCACTATGGCATGATCTAGCCTCACCAATTCATAAACCAACCTACAAAAGGCATTCTGAGAGACCCAGAGACTGACCTGAGTGCTAACTGATGTGTGAGAGAAGAGCCAGGGGAAGAGGTGAGAAAGAATCAGCAGAACAGAGAGGAAGGCAGAGCAAAGGCCTGGGGGGTTTGCAGTGGCCTAGGGAGGTAGGTGATAGCAACCAGTCCAGGGGTGCTAGAATACAAAGCAAGAAGGAGAGGGCAAGAGAGAGACGGAGGAGGTAGGTAAGACCAAATTGTGGAGGGCCTCATGGGCCATGTTATTAGCTTGCCCTTAACCTGTAGGAGATGAGAGCTATGCAGGGCTTCTAAGCAAAGGAGTGACATGCTCGTCTGTGGTTATGTAGAGGAGCGATCGGGGAAGGATTATAGCCCAGAGACCAAGATGAAACTAAACAACTTATGGAAAGTACCACTGTAGTACCTGCCAGACAAAAGTACAGCACTTTCCTTTTCCCTTCCTCTGCTCATATACTAATGTAGTTGTGGAAATTAATCAACCCTGTAGCTTAGGACATCTTACTTTTAGGACATTTTAGAAATAAAGTTTCATTCTGTAAGAATGCATGTATAAGGATGTCTCCTGCAGCCTTGCCTGTGGAGTTAAAGTGTTGATCAAAATGTTCATCAAGAAGAAACTAGTTGAACTTAGAGACTATCATTACTAAGTGAAGTAAGTCAGAAAAAGAAAGACAAATACCATATGATATCACTTAAATGTAGAATCTAAAATATGATACAAATCAACATATCTACAAAAAAAAACAGACTCACAGACACAGAGAAAAGACTTGTGGTTGCCAAGGGGGACAGTAGGGGGAGCAGGGGAAGGAATGCAAGTTTGGGATTAGCAGAAACAAACTATAATATTTATATGGGATGGATAAACAACAAGACTCTACTGTAAAGCACAGGGAACTATATTCAATATCCTGTGACAAACCATAATGGAAAAGAATATGAAAAAGATATATACATATACATATGTAACTGAGTCACTTTGCTATACAGCAGAAATTAACATAATATTGTAAATCAACTATACTTCAATGAAGTTTTTTAAAAAGAAAAAGAAACTGGTTGAATAAATCATGAAACATCCTATAATACCTATTATTAAAAAAAAATAAGAGCTATGTTAAGTGACCTGGATGAGGTATTCATGCCATAGAGCTTAGTAAAAAAACAAGTTGCAGGGTAATATGCAATGTATGATTTCATCACTTAAAAAAAATAAAAGAATAGGTAACCCAACTCTGTACATGTAACTTGGGTGCCTTTTGTATACATTCATGTGAGCCTGTGGCAGGGAAGGTGACGTGGAAGGTGACACCACGGTGAACAGTGGTCATCTCAAGAGGTGGGCAGTCTTGCTGTAGTCACAATTAATGTTTGTTACTTTCATAATTCATTTTTAACTAATAAAGAAATGGAAAGAAAGAGACTATCCCAGAGAAGTGGAACTGGTAGTGTTCTTCCTGTAGCACTACCAGTTCTGATAGTGAGCAATTGCAAAGACAGAAAAAACAATTTTTCAGCCAGAAAACCAAGCCAACCTCCTCCAGCTGAAGTTTCCTCTTCCCACTGGAATGTACTGCAATTGTTTTTAAATCGAATGCCATACCTTGAGTTGTCTGTGATTACTAATTCCAATGGATTGGACCCAGACTCTCAGGGGATTTAAACGGATCCAGACCTTCAATGTTAATTACTCCATGAGAGGAAGCCCTGTTCACTAGTAGGAAATGAATGAGGCTTCCCATCAGGATAAGCAAATTACTTTGGTCTGTGGGGAAAAGGCAACAAACCTTCCAAAAGATTCACTGGCCTTAAAAAACCAAGAACATGCAAATCAAGCTGAATAACTGGAAGTTCCTTGAGGGCTGAGGCTAAGGCCCTGGAAGGAGATGATAAGTGAAAGTGAAGTTGTTCAGTTGTGTCCAACTCTTTGCGATTCCATGGACTATAGCCCACCAGGCTTCTCCATCCATGGAATTTTCCAGGCAAGAGTACTGGAGTGGGGTTGCCATTTCCTTCTCCAGGGGATCTTCCCAACCCAGGGATTGAACCCAGGTCTCCCGCATTGCAGGCAGACGCTTTACCATCTGAGCCACCAGTGAATCTCAGGTGCTGATAAACTGAAGCTAAATTAAAGCAAAGCACTAACCTCAGATTTAGTATATGTGCATTCAAATGAGAAATTCTCCATGTTCTCATTTGTCAGCCTTTTCCACCGGGCACTGTGAAAAATAACATCCCCTATCTTTTCAGATACACAGTGTTAGGAGATAATGACATGCTGAAGTTAAGGTGTCTGTGGGAGATCTAAGTGGAAATGTCCACTGAACACTGTGTATGTCTACCTCACCTAGAATGCAGAAAATCCAAGTCATGGACATAAACTTGGGCATCATCTATGTACAACAGAAAGAAAGGGTCAGTAAAGCCACACAAGGAGGAGAGCGTAAGGGACAGAAGAGAGAGGAGGCGCTAAGGCCAAGCAGGAAAGCATGGTCAGAAGCTTCAGTATACCAGTGTCAGGTTGGAACTAAAATGCCTCCACTGGATTTGGCAACAAGGAAGTCTCTAGGGGCTAAAACTGTTCAGGGTGGAAGCTGACAGACCATTTCTAAAGCAAAGTAGACAGCATTACTAGCATTCTGAAAGATCCAGGAAGCAAATCTTAAATGACGTTTAAGTGAGGTAAAAGTAAATTTCATTTAGTTATATTTCTGAGTATCAAAGTAATACATGATCAAGGCAGAAAACCTGGAAAACAAAGGACAAAGAGGGAAAAAACATCACTTATTCCACTCTCTAGAGAGACTGACATTTTCTCTGTGTATTTGTATTTACGTAAAGGGTGTGGAAAAGAATAGTGCATCTTCTCATGTGACAAGCATTGCCTGTATTGGCTCAATACTTTGAAAACCTATTACTTAAAGATACCAGAGAAAAATTTAGAAGGATATTCTTATGAAATTGGAGTATACTAAACCTTTTCATATATGTCATGAAATATAGACACTATGAAAGAAAGGATATAAAGTCTACTTTATATAAATCTAAATTCTCTGCATGGCAAAAAAAAAACCCCACTATAAATTAATATAAAGATGAATGATAGAATTAAAATACACTGAAGAACAAAAGTTTACCTTTTGGAATGTATCAAGAGTTCCTTCAAATTGTCAACCTACACGAAGAGATTTGATGTTTATTCCCTAGGAATCCATCAGGGTAGGATCGCAGAAAGTGGTTTCTATGCCCGTCAGCTTTGCTGTTTTGACAAAAGGGTAGTTTGTAATTTCATTTCACTTCTGACTGGCAGTATTGCACTAATGAAACCCTGAATCTGTACTTTTCTAGCTGGTGTCTGGTGTTCACAGACACCGTGATGGCTATTGATAGCTCTAAAAAGTTGTGGAGGGAGGGCTCATTTCATAGATAACTTATGGATTAAAATGTGATCAAAGACTTTATTAAATTTGTACTTCAGCAAACACATGTGCGCACGCACACACGCACACACAAAGAGTTCCTTCAAAGCAATATGAAAAGGATCAAAAACCATCAGAAAATCAAACAAGGACATGAACGGAGAGTTTGTGGAAAATCACATAAAAATGGTTCCGTGGTCCACCTTACTTATAATAAGAGGGATGCAAATTAAAACTACACTGAGATACATTTTCCCCTCATCAGTCTGGTGAAGATCAAGAGTGATAGCATCATGTGTTGACCAGAGTATGAGAAACAGGTGTTCTCACACCTTGCTGGAAGGAGAGTAACTGGATATAAACTCTGTCTCTAGTAGAACTGCCCGTATCCTTTGAGTAACTACCTCCATTCTAGGAAACTATCCCACTGCTACACTCACATGTGTGAAATCACACATGAACAAAATTATTCACTGCAGTTTTATCTGTAATAACCAAAGATTGGAAACAACCTAAAATTCCATCAGTGGGGAACTGGTTAATAAATGGAATACAAGGGCTAAGAGGAAGGAGGCAGCCTGTATCTCCCGCAAAGGAATGACTGCTAAAGCATTCAGTAAAGAAAGCAAGGTGCAGAACACTGTCATCTGTGCACCACCACTTACGTAGAAGAATAAAATTAAATTGTGGGAAATACTGGGACTTCCCTGGTGGTCCAGTGGTTAAGACTCCACCCTTCCACTGCAGGGGGGTGAGTTCAATCCCTGGTCTGGGAACTAAGATCCTGCATACCTCAAAGTACAGCCAAAAAAGAAAAAAATCATGGGAAATATGAACATACTGTTTATCAGTGTGTTTGGAGTATTTCTAGAAGGAATCACTAAAAAAAAACTAGTTGAAGTAGTTACATAATGAGGTAAACAGTGTGGCTCAAGTGGCCTGAAAGTAACTTCTTTTATATTGAGTGTCCCTTGGAAACTTCTGAATTTCATGCCATGGCTATATGTAACGCATGCAAAAAAAAAATCTATTTATACACACACACACACACACACACACACACACATATATATAATTTTTTAAAACAAGAAGAAATCTATAAGCCATTTTATTTGTATTTTCTGGTGGTCATTCTTATTTTCTTCATTCCCATCTTTTTATTTTGTGCTGTGTCTACCTTGACCCTTTTCTGTTCCCCTTCTCTTGCCCCACCTCTGCTAAATACAACTTAAAAAAAAAAATCAGCATCTGCTGACAATTTAGTATACACCAATAAGTCTGCTTTATGGGTGTAATTTCATTTAATTTTCACAACCACCATGAGGAGGAAAGTTGTCTTTGCCACAATTTACAAATGAGGAAACTCAGGCACAGGGGACTATAGTGCTTTTCCCAAAGTTACACAAACAGTAAATGATGTGGTTGGGGTTTAAACCAAGTCTGTCTGTGAAATCCATGCTTCTTTTAGTAAACTGTACTGCCAGGAATATGGAACAAATATCCATTCATATATATTTTTTAATTGTTGGATAAAGTATTATAATCTTTGATTTAAAAATCAAGCAAGCATAATATTTTATATGACTTTTTAAAAGCACACGTACAAAAAAAATTTCATAACTTAAGCTATTTTTTATTTCTAAACTCTTGATGACTATTTCTGAAAAGTCAATTGAAAGGAGAACTCACCTTTCATTCACTTACCAGCCCTGAGCACCTAGTGCTTAAAACCATACTATTCATTGACATCGAAAGATGGACCCCTCAAGAAATTCTCAGTCATCTCTAGTCATCGAACTAAGATCCTGCAAGCCACACAGCATAGCCCCCAAAAAAAGAAAGAAATTCTCAGTCAGTTGCAGCAAAAGCAGTAGTAATATTATTGGGTCCTTCCAATGTGCCAGGCAGGATGCTAAGCTCCTTACATAAATTCCAACAACTACATGACGGCAGGTACAACTGCTACTGCCTATTTTGTAAATGAGAAGAATGAAGACTGGATGATCAGTAACTTCCCAGTTGACCACACCTTGTAGAATACAGAATGGTGATTTGAACTGAGGCAGTCTGGCTCCAGAGCCTGTGCCATCATGACACTGCCTGGAAACTGATTAGTATAGCACATGACACTGCAGGAGAACCCAGAGGAGAACCCTCACTATTCCTGGAAAAGGGTCAGCAAAAGCTTCCCGGAGGATCAAGGCACGGTTTGAGTCCTAATGGAAGTTCAGAACAGAGAGACGTCATGGCATCCGCAAGCTGTCATTCTACCCTGTGCTGAAACTGTTATGAAAAGACTTACATCCTTTGGAGAGCAGGGGAAAATTGTAGCCTAGAGCCTAATGTGATCTGCCTGGGAGCTGTGCCATGTAGTGGAACCAAGTTTCTGTCAGGGAATTTTATGTTTTACTCAATATTCTGAAGTTTAGCTATGACACAGTCAAATATCAACACGTTCCAGTCATCAGGAGGGTACTATTAGGAGGCAGGGTTGAATTTAATGGCACTTAAATGTTTGTTTTCCTAACACAATGTCCTAGAAATATGCAACAGAACTGTAACGGAGATGAATCAAAAACAAAAGGATGTAGTACAATAAGACACAATGCCAAGAATAACAGTAGAAGTGATCTTTTGTGATTCTAGTAGTTAAGAGTAAAACTTATGACACAAGCAGCAATCTTTGGGGACCCTAAGAATGCTTCAGGGCTTTCTTCATCCTGTCCACTAAATGCCCCAAAGCTGGACTCTTGATTCATCTGTTCTGGTTGTGACGGAACGGTGACAGAGCAGAAGCCCGTAAGCCCACAGGCTGCCGCCTTGCTGTGTCTAATGCTCTCACCATGACCAGTCTTCAGTCCCTGACATGGCCATGGCTCAAGATCTGGGCTCAGTCTCTGCCCTGATCCACTAAGGCACGTGCCAGGACTCAAAGACAGCTAACTCTGTAGAATAAAAATTCTACCCTGTGCATATCCTTACTCTCCTAAACTCAGCGTGTAGTCTATGTCAATTTATTAATAAAAACAGCAGCCTTCATTTGGGGACATAGGAGCAGTATGTTTTGACCAGAACAATTTCTTTCCTTAAAAAGCTTTATGGCCAATTGCCTTTGAAAAGTAAACTTAAATAACCTTTTATTACATGCTTTCTCTACACTCCCTACACCACAGCTATTTAATAATCAATCCCTAGTTGCATCTGGGCCTTCAAAATATTCTTCTATCTCTGTAGGCTCATAGGTGTGCTGGAAGACATATAATAACTAGCCTTCTGGGGGCCCTGGTTCCTAGCATTTGCCCGTTTCCACCTACCCTGTCTAACATAAAGCTACCAACAGGAACCACTGAGAGCAGAGCTGGGAGGAGATGAACACAGTTGGCTCCTCTGAACCTGAACCAGCCAGCCCCAACATACATCTGCCTGGGCTCCATCCTGTTCTCACTCTGAGATGGTTCTTCAACAGCCTCCAAACCCACCTCCTTCTCCAATCCCCTGGGGACTTCTTTCTGCTCATTCAGATTAAACACTTTCATCACATCACGGCCCTCCTCAAACTGCCTTCCTTGGCTCCTTATTCACTTCACTTCCACTTAGCTTTCTAACTCACCCTCCATAGTTTTGTCTACTTAACAAAATTTGTTAGATTTAATCAATAAAAATACAAGATGCCTAGTTAAATCTGAATTTCAAATGAATAAGGAATACATTTACAGTGCAAGTACATTCCATGCAATATTTGGAAAATACTTTTACTTAAAAATTATATGTTGTATATCTGAAACTTATCTGGGCATCCTATATTTTACCTGGCAACCCTACACCTAACCTCTCCACCACATCTTACCTCTCCTTCCAAACACCAGCAAGCTTCTCCATAGTTACAGAAGCCTGTGTGATCTCAGGTAAGTCAGGTAATGTCTCTGAGCTTCAGTTTCCTAGTGCATAAAATAAAGTTAATAACTGCCACTCTATAGAGCGGAATGTAAATGAACAAATGTGTGTAAAGCATCTGGTCTAGTACTCAGCATTCAAAAAATACCTGACTGACCCTCATATCCCATGTCAATCCTCAATTACTTTTAGAAGGAAAATTATACTGTGGTTATGGAATCCAAGGGCCAAGAGTCCTCCTAGAACATCACTCTGTATGTCCAAAGTCTCTTAAGTAGATGCTTATAGTTATACTTTTAAACAGATCAGCAGCCGAGGTTGGGATTAGGGGATGCTGACATATCCAGCAGTAGCCCATTCTAGCAACTCAGAGTCCTTGATTCAAGAGAGGCCAGGGCTGTCTACCTCTTACCCAAACATATCCCCCAACCAACATCAAGGCCTGCAGGCATCTGCTTTGTGACAGGTCTACCTTCAGCTCCCACAGGAAATGCAGTTTCCTTGCACAAGCAACACAATCCCAACAGGACTGGAATTGGAAAGGAGAGAAATGTTGCAAGACTACAAACTCCTTATTTTTTTTTTAATTTTTTTTTCTCTCTATAGAACAGGCCCCTGCAAGGAACCTCAAGGTACTAGAGGAAATGAGCTAGATGAGAAGAGATGATGACACCATCACCTGTGGCAACTCCCCAGGCATCCTGAAACAAGGGCGATGAGCTACCGATCGATGCCCCACACTAGAGCCAATCGGAGCTCGGCTACGTGAAATTACCAGAACCACCTGAAAAGCAAGTATCAGTTGAGCTGCAAATTTCACTTTCATGATATCAAACCATCAACACAACTTATTGACTTAGAGATTGTGCTATTCCACAAACAAGTGATCAGTTAACCCCCGGGAAACTCACTGAATGTTTTAAATGCATCTTATCCCCATTCAGATATGCCCTCCTTCTCCAGGGAACAGTGAACAGTGTGCATCTGCAGCAGTAATCAATAAACCTCACTCGATGTTTCCCTTCTCAGCTCTGATGGGTTTGCCTATAGCCACTGTTTACATCATCTCTACTCAGAGAATTACCCAGAATGCTACAGATACAAAGCAGTATAAAAAAGGAAAAGCAGGTTATAAAACACTATGGATGGTATTCTTCTATTTCCCATACCCTGACAGATGTGTGAAAGTGAAGTCGCTCAGTCGTGTCCGACTCTTTGCGACCCCATGGACTGTAGCCTACCAGGCTCCTCTGTCCATGGGATTTTCCAGGCAAGGATACTGGAGTGGGTTGCCATTTCCTTCTCCAGGGGATCTTCCCAACCCAGGGATTGAACCCGGGTCTCTCATATTGCAGACAGACACTTTACTGCCTGAGCTACCAGGGAAACCCAAATGTGTAGCTACAGAGAAAAATGACAAGAATAATAATTACAGCGTAAGCAATGATTACCACTGGGTAATAAAATTATTAGCAGTGTTTTGGCCTATCTCTATTTTCTCAATTTCTACAATACACTGAACATGTATTACTTATGTAGTTCTTTCTTTAAGCTAAAAACAATTAAATTTTAAAATATTGATCAGTTCCTGCTTGTATGGTAACTAAGAAATCTGCTATCACTTTGCATTGATATGTCTGGGCTTTGGCATCTTCCAAATCAGTCAGTCTGCCTGAGGCCACCAAGGCCCAGAGCATGTCCAAATGGGTGGCACCCTGACTAGCCACAAGAGGTCTCTGGGTGTGAACCAAGACAACATCAGACTTCTGGACTTTGAAGAGCTATTTCTTAATTTAGAGTCTCTTACTCTATTAAGAGTAGACTCCGGGTTATTAAGCATAACTAATGAAGATCCACAGAATGCTGGAGCAAGAAGGGAATTTAGAGGAATCTCTCTAATGGAGCCCTGAGATCGGAGAGGGCTTTGCCCCCAATCCTCCAGTTGGCCAAAGTATTTTTCTAGCAGCAAAAAGCCCCAAGCTCCTTCTGAATCTTGCAATCTAAGACAAGCCATGAAGACCAGGGGGTTTTTACACGCCTGACGAACAGCATGGCCACACAATATCAGATGGGAAAAGCCCAAAACCTGAATCTCTTCTGACACCTAACCTGCCTTGATGGAGTCTGGAGCCTCGGTGAACAAACTAAACACAGAGGAAGGACTATGTATTACAGCCTCTGTGTTGATTGTCCCTGGAAAAGAGGATCTGAGGTAGTTAGCAGCAATTGCTTCAGTACTAAGGCTCCAAACACCCCTCTGGGGATGCTGTCTCTCCTTGTAAAAGTTCATCACCTCCCAGAAAAGGTATCATCAAAAGACAATTCCAAATGCCAGGGAAGAAGACAGCATTTCCATGCATCCTGATCACTTGCCACACAAACAGGTATAGTAGGGCATGCCTTTCCTCCTGTCACCACTCTTGCCCACAGGAAAGCAGCACATGAGAAACACAGCCTCCAGAGTGGAAGCTCCAGGCCCATCATTCCATGGAGCCCTTGAGGGACGCAGATCACTGTGGAGGCCCCACAGCACAGGAGGAGCTGCAGGCCTGGCAGGCCAAAGTGACAGCAGACCACCAGCCCAGCTGCCTGGGCGCCCAGGCCTCGAAGGCCACAGTGAGGACAGCACCACCTGGAGCTGTGGCAACAGGTCTGTAAGTCAAGGATTCTTCGCTACATATTCTCACACCCAGAACTCAATAACTTGAAGAAATCACCTACGGCTCTTTGACCTGCTTACCTGGTTACCTTACCTTATTACCTGCCTACCTGCTTACCTTATTACTTCTTTGACCTGCTTACCTGGTTACCTTACCTGCTTACCTTATTACCTGCTTACCTTATTACTTCTGTGATATTTTTGATCAATCAAGGTGGATCTTGCTTTGAGAAGTAATAAACCCCAATGGCTCAGTTACAGAGCATGCAACATGTCCAAAGAATATCATGGAAATTATTCCATCATGAAGATGAGAGAGACTTTCCCTACTTTCATGGATTCAGCTTGCTAAGAAGAACACAAGTAAGGTATAATTTCGAGAGACAAAGAGAGTCTCTTTTTTGCAAATAAGTAGCCAAAAGGGCAGGGAAGAGAGGTAAAATATGTCATAGCATTTTACCTAGTCTTAACCATTACATGTGATGCTTTCAGATGGGTTACTAGTACCTTAATATTGAGGGAAAAGAGTAGAAGGAACCAGTCAATGGTGTTACATGTTTAGTTTCTATGACACTGAACTCAAGAGAACTGAGACCTTTGGAGAAACCAAAGATGGTTCAAATAACTCATGAGAATAAATTAACTCAATGCTCCTTGCTGATGGGCTGATTTCCTAATAGTAAAGCAGAACCAGCAGCCACAGACAAAGAAGGTCTACCCTACAGATGGAAAAGAGACAAAGCACCGAAACTCAACCCAGGGGAAGCCCCCCAGCCCTGGGGTTCAGAGCAGTGGACTCCTTCAGGAGCATCAGAGTAAGAAATCATCACCAACGCAGCTTCCTGGGCACGCTCTTCCAGGCCCAGAGACCAGAGGGATACGGGGAGAGGGCTCGTCCTCAAGGTGGGGAGTCTACGTGGTTGCCCCAGGAGAAGCCACTTCCCTTCTAAAATGCCTGGGGTTTCCCACTTCAGCAGGGGATGATAACTCAGCACATACCAAAACAACGAGGGCCCAGACAGATACCCAGCCTCCTCCTGCACATCGTGCGTCAGAAACCTGGCACAGCAGCCGCGTCTCTTCCTGACAGAGGGAGAGGCTAGATACAGTCCTGCACACCTCTGTCCTCCGAAGGCTGGGGCCAGACCAAGGAGTCGCTAGGAGCTATAGCAGGACGTCAGAGCTGAGGTCATGAGGGCCAGGACAGAGGCTGGGCTGGCCTGGGAACTGCCCAGAGCTTTGGTCTCCAGGCCTGGCTCCCCCCCTCCAAAAGCAGCCAGCCCTTTCCAAGTAGATGCACTGCATATCCCTAATATTCTCACTCCCAGTAATACCACCACTTTTCTCAAAGCAAAAACATTTCCCAGAGCCTTACAGGCCTGGCTGGTCTGCTCAGTAGGACTCAATCTCGGAAGGAGCTGCTAAATAAGCCACTGTTTCGGTTTATAGACTCTGAGGACTTAGTGACAAGTGAAACTGCTTTCTGAGAGCAACTGCAAGTTCTCTAACAGCTGGTGACTTCTCTTTTTTCTTGGGATACTCCCTCCTGCTAAATTACAGAACCAACCCAACCCACTAGAATAAAGACACAGGAGTGCAACTCCACATTTTCACATACGAGCTGTGGATGCCACCTCTTCTCCTGGGAGCTTAATACTGAATGGCAGTTACTTTTCCCCCTTCACTTTGAATGCATTGATGGACTCTCTGAACTGGATTCCACCAACACGTAGGAGGGCAGTCATGGGCAGTAATTCTAAGGGGCACAGAAAGGACCAGCTAGCCTAGACAAGGGCAGAGGAAGCAAAGTTCCTTGGTGTTTTCCTTCTTCCCCTCATCTGTCAGGACTCTCTTGGTCTCAGCTGGTAGTCACTTCAAATCAGTGATGGTGCAAGCCAGCAGTTGAGGCTATTATTAGTTAATAAATGCTGACAGCATGGCCTTTCCTAATCATTTGTACATATTAAAATATAAGGGATGAGCTCTCCAAGGGGAAAATCCACTGAGATCCAAAGCATGGAAGCTGTCATGGTGGAGTTACGGATGTTGCATTAATGCTTTGGAGCAAAGAACCCTTTTTTCCAACAAGCAAATGGCAACCCAAGGCTAGGAAATTAATAAACACCCTAGATGCTAACAGTGTGTAAGGTGGTGTCCAACAGTGTCCTCTCAACCTCCCATACACTTGCATTCCCATCCACACACAATTCGCCCTTCCAGGGCTGCCAGAAGCACAGGATCTGAGATTAAGTCAGACTCCTTCACAGTCAAGGGTCACTTTCACCATTTTGAATAATGATGATGATCGTGGGTGGGGAAGGCTAAAACCTTCTGTCATAAAAACACTTAGCAGAAAGCCTGGAAAACAGCCTAACAATAAGACACAAGCTAGGCTCATTACCTAAATTGACAGACCAGGTTTGGGGAACTTCATGTTCACCATTAAGAGAGAGAGAGAGAGGAAATCACTTTTTTTTTCTTTTCTTCATCTTCTACTTAACTTTCAAAAAACATGCATTTGATGTCTTCAGAGGAGAAAAGACTGGGAGACTAGCTGACCAATGGCACAGGAGTCTGGCTCATTCATAAGCAAGGCTCCACCTGGACTGCCTGACACAGTCGGCCGGAGGACTTCTCCAAAGCAGAGACCCTGGGCCAAGGAATGTTACAAAAAGCAAGTATTAATTGCAGGATTACCATGCTCCAGGGATTTTTCACAAAATCATCTCTTTCAGTCTTCACCACAGTGAGCTGCTATTATCCCAGTTTCATAGGTGAGCAATCAAGGGGCAGAGATCCTTGGCATTTCTTAGCCAAGGTCAGACAGCAAGTGGCAGAGTTGGGCTTTAAAGCCAAGCTGTGTGAACTCAAGAGCCAGTGCTTCTACCATGTACTTGACCATAGGAAATTGCCTCAGCATCATCTAAACAATGGGAAATTATAGTGTGTATATACTTGTGTACAAGTGTGTGTGTGTGAGTACACAGTATATGAACCAACAATGTAGACACAGAGGTGAGTACGTAGGTCGCCAAGAACACCTCACCAGATTAGGGTAACAGAGGATTTAGTTGAAAACACCACAGGTTGGGCACTATCTCCGGGAAGAGAAGCTGGGAAGGAAGGAGACCAACTTCTCCCGTGCTGCCCTAATGCTCTGTCCCATCCTTTTATCATGCACGTGTACTTACTATTTTTAAAACTTTTAATTGAAAAATCTGTATGCTGTTGATTCACTATATGAAATTTACTGAGTCATATTTTATAAAAAATGGAAATATGAGAAGAAGCAGTCCCACACTACAGAGGCCCAGCACGTGCATTGCAGGGGAGCCAGGAGTGGTGGTTTCATTCAGTACAGGAGGCTGGTTGGGGGCATCTGAGTAGTTCAAGACTTAAGAGTACTAAAAGCAAAACCATTCAGCCATCCTCTCCCATTTTCATTTTCAAACTCCAAACCAGGCTACCACCACTACAGGATCTGCCTCTCTATTTAGAAAGTCAGTGAAAGAATGAATGACCTCACATTCCCCAATAGGCAGGTCCCAACATGTTGTGCACAAAACAAAACTTGAGTAAATTGATTTGTATTTTAAATACCCTAGCTGAGGTCCATGTTTTAGCAATCCTGACAAGATCCTCTTTGCAAAGCAAAGAAGTTGATTGTGATGTTAATACTGTGTTTTGTAAACAAAACATACAAAAAAGACAGCTTTTTTTCCCTTGTGTCATAAAAGGGTCCTACTTTCAGTCTGGAACCAATCTTCTGAGCTGTTTGGGTGTTTGGGAGGCTGGGGGGAATGGCCTGGTATACAGATCATTTGCATGAAATCAAGGACCCTCTTGCAAAAGATATTTTAAGGACCGAGGAAGCCTCTACAAGTTCAACCCAACATGGAAGCCTGAGGCATTGGAGGGGAAGTGTAATTCTGAACCCAGAGTCCTGTTCTATCAGTAGATTTCTTCTCAGTTGCCTCTGGATTCAAAGCAAGTCATACAGCTATGAACACAAGCTCCAGAAAATGCCACAAGATCCTTCTCTGACATCCTACCAAAGAGGTGAGTGGTATTCTCCCTACTTCTACCCTGAACCCAGTGGGTATCAGGATACCAGCAGACTCAGCACCCACCCAGGGTCCTCCCAGTGGGAGCAGGATCACCCTATAGCCAGTGGTAGGGATAGCACCAGCAGCACAAGATCAGGGTCTTCATGGGGAGCATCCCCAAAAGGCCACTAGGGAAGGAGCGGAGCTGTGACTGATCTGGCCGAAGTGAGCAGGCGCAGCTGAGGAGGAAGCTGGCAGACGCCTCGCGGTGGCATTTATGTGTGAACCCCCACTGCACCTGGAGACTCCTAGAGAAAGTGCACAGGATTTGGGGGGAGTCAGGAGGTTCTGCAACAGCTGGCCACAGTGAGAGCCAGGAAAGAACAGTACTGCTGAGGGCTCACAGTATTCTTTTTGAGGGAGTGGGGGTGGAGAGGCTCATAATATCTTATTTGTAATCCCAGGCCAGCCGGCTGTGGAGTGGTCTGAGGAAACTGAGGTCAGAACATCTTAGGTTTTTTACAAATACAAATAAACTGGAATACTAAAGCCTAACCAATGGTAATCAAAGTATTTTTTAAATCATAGTCAGCCTTAGCTTCTCCCTTCCCCCTGCCCCTCTAAAACTCTGCATGATTTCAGCTTTACTTTCTTTCTCAAGACATGGCAATGTGCTGAGTCACTAAAAAAAAAAAAAAAGTAAAGAAAGAGTGATCCAGCTTCTGAGGACTAGCCTTGGTAATGATCTAAGCTTCTACGCGGCACTTTTTGCCCTGGTTTGATTCCTGTGATGCTAAAGGACGTCACATTGAGCAATCTTAATAAGGTTTCCAATCAGCCCCACCCGCTCTGGCCCCACCCCCACCCTCCAACAAAGATTTATCAAATGTGGGATTTTCCCATGAGTCTCAATATTAGAGTCTCAACCCCCAATAAATATGAGACCGGGGATGTCTGAGACTCAGTCTGCCCTCGAGCCCACCAGGAACGAAAGAGAGCTCCATCTGCCCTCCAGGAACCCAGCTATGAACTCCCTCTTCACAAGTAAGTGAAGGAAATCCTTAGCCCAGGAACTGTGCCTGGCAGCCGTGCGGCGAGGGAGCGGGGTGTGTGTCTGCTGCTGTGAGGGCTGGCGGGCGGCCAACAGCCAGAAGCACAGCTCCCCCAGCGGCGCAGTCTGCTCACTGGCTGCTCTCCCTCTGCTCTGTCACAGGCGCCTTCAGTCCACTCGCTGTCTCCCTGGGGCTGCTCCTGGTGATGGCTTCTGCTTTTCCTACCCCGGGTCCCCTGGGAGAAGATTTCAAAAATGACAACACCCCAAACAGACTACTTCTGACCACTCCAGACAAAACCGAAGCTCTCATTAAGCACATCGTCGACAAAATCTCTGCAATGAGAAAGGAGGTGGGTAGGCTCACCCCAGGGTGATGAGCACCCATGTGGGCATCTATTTCCTTGCTCTTGGATATGAATGGGGGCTTCTGCATTGGGAGGTCTTTGCTGGGTTTGGAGGCAGTTCAGACTTGAAGCCAAAGGGGCAGACTATGTCCTGTAATTTCTCCTCTGCTGCTGGTCTCAGATGGTTCCTTTCCATCCTGGAAAATATACAGAGGGGCTGGGATCCCTGCCCCCGGCCCATTCTCAGCTCCATTCTTGGCATGAGCTGTGGATCACACTGCCTCTCAGGATTTCCTTTTCCATAACCAAAAAATAAGGTCTGTTGATCTTTTTTGTGATTTGGATTTTGGGGGGATTAAAAAGCATCACCTGAAATGACTGTTCAGCTTCTCAGGACAGTTACAGTACTTTTAGGTTATGCCAGTCTAGTGGTTAAGGACTCCCCAAAGTCATTCTGGCATGTAAGACGGATACCTGATAGTCCACCAAAGTGGCAAAATCATACATGGGCTACAGCAGCTCCCAAGCTTTAAATGTAAGGTAGTTTGGCTCTGCTTTGATAGAAAATAATACAGGAGAGGCAACTGGGAGTCCCAAATCTAGCTCTGATTCTGCTGGACAAGCTTTGTGATCTTGGGCAAATTCTTCAGCACCTCTGGGCTCCATCTGTAAAATTATGGAATTGGACTAGATGATCTGAAAGATCCTTCCAGCTGGGATATATAATTCTGGCTCAAATTATATTCATCCAATTATTATCAAAATTCCTATAATTTATTATGTTACCTACTATGTCCTGGCACTTTATAAAATATTGTTTTGTCCTCACAATAAACTTAATGGGGAGGCTTTTCATTATCTCCAACTTGCAGATATAGGGACGCTGAGACTGGGAATAGGTAATAACCATGAAGTCACAGGTGAGGCTAGAACTGAACCCAAGTGTGCCCATCTTCTGTAGAGCTCGTTTGCCTGGATGCTAATGGACTGTGACTTCACTTTTCTTAAAAACTTCCTGGCCATGAGAGATCATGCATCAGCCCTCTAGTGGTGTGAGTTTTAGGGGCATTCATATGATAACGGTTCTGATATTCTTTCCCAGATATGTGAGAAGAATGACAAGTGTGAAAACAGCAAGGAGACACTGGCAGAAAATAACCTGAATCTTCCAAAAATGGAGGAAAAAGACGGATGCTTCCAGTCTGGATTCAATCAGGTACAAATGCATTATGTTCACTTTTCACTACTCCTTAGTCAAAAGTTCTCCCCCTTGCATGAAGCATCTGTATACATAAAGACCAGGCAGGCAATGAAGAAGGGGATTAATATAAAGAACATCATGTAAATTTCATGAGGAGATCAACTTAAATGATATTAAAGGCAACTTCTTTTTTAACAACTTCATCAAATATAGCCCCTCTGGGCTGGGATTTTCACCACTGTCAAATGTTAGGAAACCTCAGAGGTTTAGCTAGTTCATCATGGGTAAGATGGTCCAGGAGCCTCTCTCCTCTTTGGCTGCCCTTAGCAGGATCTAGGCCTGCCCTCCCTGCCGAGATCATTCTCTACACCCTTCTCCTTCAGACAGTGCAAAAACTCCCACTGACTTCTGATTATTTCATAATAGGAGGTTTCACCCTAACATTGACAAGGGCAGGAGTGCAGCCAGAGGGAAGAGCTTTATGGGGTGTAACAGAGGATGGCCCCTTGCCATAATCTAGCATCTACTGGGCTTTGAGAAACATTTAAGTGGTGCCTCTCGTTGTGCAGGTGATGCTGTCCAATGTCTCAAAACATGATGCTTAAGAAGTACTTGAAGTTACCTTGAGGGGAACAGGCAGAAATTGTTGAATTATAGCAATTTTAATTTCTAAAATCGATTACGCCTTGCTGGCAATAACCAATTTTACCACTGTCTTTCCTCTTAGGAGACTTGCTTGATCAGAAGCACTGTTGGTCTTCTGGAGTATCAGGCATACCTGGACTACCTCCAGAATGAGTATGAGGGAGATGAGGAAAATATCAAGGATTTGCAGAGCAGCGTCAGAACACTGCTCCAGATCATGAGGCAAAAGGTGAGTGTCCCCTCGCCTGACTCAAAGAAGGCAGCCTAGACAACTCGGCAGTGCAAAGCCAATTCAAAAGAGATGGCTGTGTGTAAAGGAAAAGATCTGACAAATATTTCCTGATAGTTAAAGCCTTTTCTTTTTCCTGTCTTCTGCAAATGACATCAATAACTATATTTAAAGCTCAGTTAAGGGGGAGGGTTTTAACATCAACTTCTAAAAGTTTAAGAAATAAGGGAAAAAAGTATCTGTAGAGGTAGAAGGAAGCATATCCAACCTCAAGTAACAATCCATAATAACAGAGAGCACAAAAATTATTTAAGATTGCCAAATGACATTCTTGTTATTATGGTAGTTTCAACTCCTTTCCCTTACTCTTTTGCCGAGGAGTTAATGCAGAGAAAAGGCTAAAGGCTGGAAGAGCAGGTACCAAGGGCTTTGGTCACTACCAGCTAGCCATTCAAATGCCACATGGTATAAGCTTGATGGCACAATTTGTAGATGAGCCAAAGCACAGAGAGAAGGAGAAGCAGGCACATGGGTGCTAATCCTCCCTCCCTTTTCTAGCTCTGTGCCTTATACCAGGGCTTCTCCCCCTCGAAGGTGCAGACGAGTTTCCCAGAGGATCTTGTTACAGTGTAGAGTCTGACTCAACAGGTCTAGGGTGAGACCTGAGACTCACATTTCTAACAAGCACCTGGCGATGCTGAGGTTGCCGTGTTCCAGGATCACAGGTGGAGGTGCGAGGCCTTCCACCATGACTTAGCTCCAAGTCAGTGGGTCTATGGAAAACTGTTTCCCAATCCTCTTTACGCTGCCAGAGCAGCTGACTCTTAATAGATGTCAGATGGATGGGTGAGAGCAAAGCCAGAGAAAAGTATTTGAGTTAGAGGCCCCCGAAGAACCCATTAAAATGCCTTTAACTAAAAGTTCTTCATATACCTACTGAATTCTAACTTTGTGCCAGGCACTGTTTAGGATGACAGAAAACAAGTAAGATACGATGGCTACTCGTGAGATGCTTATGGTCTAACAGAGACAGAGCAGCAAAAAGTATTAGAACTCAGTTGCTGTGAGATGGTCTCATGCTGGGTGGGCTCAGAACAGAGGGACCTCCCCCTATCTGGGCGAGTCAAGGCCAGTGGTCCCAATCTGCTCCTTCACCCCAAATTTGTTTGAACATCTTCCCACAGGCCACAGTGCCTCTATACTGCAAAAGACTTCTTCAATATTTAAACAATTCCTTTTGTTTTGTGTTCCCTTCATGTAAAGAGCATAGATCTAGTAACCACTCCAACCGCAAACCTGGACCTGCTGGAGAAGATGCAGTCCTCAAACGAGTGGGTAAAGAACGCAAAGATTATCCTCATCCTGAGAAGCCTTGAGAATTTCCTGCAGTTCAGCCTGAGAGCTATTCGGATGAAGTAGCTGGGGCTCCCATGATTGTGGTAGTTCCTGGGCATTCCCTCCTCTGGTCAGAAACCTGTCCACTGGGCACATAACTTATGTTGTTCTCTATGAAGAACTAAAAGTATGAGCGTTAGGACACTATTTTATCTTTAATTTATTGATATTTAAATATGTGATATTGAGTTAATTTATATACATGATAGGTATTTATATTTTTATGAAGTGCCACTTGAAATATTTTATGTATTTGGTTTGAAAAAGTAACGTAAAAGTGGCTGTGCGGCTTGAATGTTTTTGAATATTGTTTTGGAGCCAAATCATTTCTTGAAATGTGTAGGCTTACCTCAAAAAATTTGCTAACTTATGCATATTTTTAAAGGCATATTTATATTGTATTTATATAATGTTTAAGCTCTTTTTATGCCAATAAACTTCTTTTTTAAAGAAAAAAAAAGCAACTAAACCTCTGTATGTGTCCTGTGAAGCTTAGTATAAACAAGTTTCTGTCACTACCACCACCACTAAAACAAAAAGCTACAGTCACCTGGAGGCAGGTATAATTGAGCACCTACTGCATGCCAGGCACCGAGCCAATGCGTTGCATGCCTCATATTTAATCCTTGCATTTGCACACTTTTCTCTGGAGGTGGGAGAGTAAGTGATTCCCTCGGTCACCCAGCTGAAAAGTAAACCACAGGCCCGGTCTTCCTGCCCCCAGGCTCCCTACTCTTAACCTTCAGGTCCTCTGCCTCCCAGGGAACTGACAGATGATGTAGAAAATCTCAAGAAAATACAGGGAATACATTTTAAAGATGCAATCACACACCTTTAAGATGGTATAACCACTTACAGAAGACATAGCAATAGGCAAGCTTCTGAATAATAACTAGAAGTTTTTATTCCTGGGTTCCTCAAACTGCACAGAGCTGTCCATCACAGCAATGACCACACTATATCACATCTTAAAATGGGTGGATTTTTCTTTCCAGTCAACATATGGGGCCCACAAGAAGGCAGACTCTATTTATTCATCTTTGCATCCTGAGCCCACAGACCAGAACATGAACATTCAGTTCAGTTCAGTCACTCAGTCGTTTCTGACTATTTGCGACCCCATGGACTGCAGCATGCCAGGCTTCCCTGTCCACCACCAACTCCGGGAGTTTACTCAAACTCATGTCCACTGAGTCAGTAATGCCATCCAACCATCTCATCCTCTGTCATCCCCTTCTCCCACCTTCAATCTTTCTCCAGCATCAGGGTCTTTTCCAATGAGTCAGCTCTTCGCATCAGGTGGCCAAAGTATTGGAGTTTCAGCTTCAACATCAGCCCTTCCAATGAACACCCAGGACTGATCTCCTTTAGGATGGACTGGTTGGATTTCCTTGCAGTCCAAGGGACTCTGAAGAGTCTTCTCCAACACCAAAGTTCAAAAGCATCAATTCTTCAACACTTAAGCTTTCTTTATAGTCCAACTCTCACATCCATACATGACCACTGGAAAAACCATAGCTTTGACTAGATGGAACTTTGTTGACAAAGCAATGTCTCTGTTTTTTAATATGCTGTCTAGGTTGATCACAGCTTTTCTTCCAAGGAGCAAGCGTCTTAATTTCATGGCTGCAGTCACCATCTACAGTGATTTTGGAGCCCCAAAAAAGTCTCTCACTGTTTCCATTGTTTCCCCATCTATTTGCCGTGAAGTGATGGGACTGGATGCCATGATCTTAGTTTTCTGAATGTTGAGTTTTTAAGCCAACTTTTTCACTCTCCTCTTTCACTTTCATCAAGAGGCTCTTTAGTTCTTCTTCACTTTCTGCCATAAGGGTGGTGTCATCTGCATATCTGATATTATCGATATTTCTTCCAGCAATCTTAATTCCAGCTTGTGCTTCATCAAGCCCGACATTTCACATGATGCAACCTGAATATAAGTTAAATAAACAGGGTGACAATATACAGTGTTGATGTACTCCTTTCCCAATTTGGAACCAGTCTGTTGTTCCATGTCCAGTTCTAACTGTTGCTTCTTGACCTGCATACAGATTTCTCAGGAGGCAGGTAAGGTGGTCTGGTATTCCCATCTCTTGAAGAATTTTCCAGTTTGTTGTGATCCACACAGTCAAAGCAGGCCCCAATTAACATTTACTGAATGAAGAAACTACATATAGATAATCAAACCTAAGATACTTCAATTCTTAGGGATATATGCTGTTGGTCAATGAGTGGGGAAGTTACTAGTACTGTGCACTTATGAATCTTTATCTTAAGGGAAAAAACAGTAAGACTTAGGAAGAAACATTCTAAGACCTTCTAGAGGAGACAGTGACTAGTCAGTGCATGTATATCTGCCTCCATTTTCTTTCCCACCAGCGATATTCTCCATCTGCCTTCTCCTCTTACCCCAGTGGTGGTAAGAGAGACAACCTGGGGAAGTGCACATGGTCCCTACATCTCATATCAACACTATGTTGGGAATTTGGCACAGATTTCCCCTCTTAAGTCCCAGCCATATAAAAGTTCTGTCTTCTTAGTAAAGCTTTTCCCACCCTAACCACCACAGATGTCTTCCTCTGGGGGAGGAGTTCTGCTCAGCAAGGGAAAGTCCACAGGAGTCAAGAACTGAGAGGGGTTAAGCAAGAGAAGAGCCACATACTCTGCTTTCTAGAAACCATGCATCACAAGCAGGTTTCTGAAAATCAGAGCTAAATTCAAAGAGTAAGAGAAAAAGCAGTTAACAAACACCTCCACTCTTCAAAAGAGAATGTGTGAGCATCATATATGTTAGGTGATGCTGGGGATGCAAAGGTGAACAAGTAAACATGTTTGTTCATGTGGTTTACACTATGGCAGGAAGGCAGACATTGAACAAAGGATGTAAATGTGAGGAAGTTTACAAAAGAGAAATGTCAGGCATACCCAGAACCCTATTACAGGCCCCAGTAGTGGAGGCATCTAACTATGTCTGGGGAGGGCAGTAATGGAGGCTTAATTGAGGAAGAGGGGTTTGGGCTGAGATGTGAAAGATAATGTAGGAGTTAGCCAGGCCAAGATGGGTGGGAAGAGCTTTCCAGCCTGAGGGAACAGCATGTACAGTGGTTTGAATCCACAAAGTGCACACTATGGTTGAGAACATGAAAAATACATGATGTCCAGGGCATAAAGAATGAGAAAAAGGATAGCTGAGAGTGGATGGAGAGGGAGGCTGAGACCAGACTGAGAGCATCAGAAGCCATATTAATATAAAAATAAAATTTCAAAAGCCATAAAAATTTGGAATTTATCCCATATGTGATGAGAAGGCATTGACGGTATTTCAGGAGTAGAATGACATCTTTGATTTACATTTTAATGTGCTCACTCAAGTTGCAGTGTGGGAAATGGATGGGAAAGAGGCAGGAAGAGATTGCTGGGGGAATATATCAGAGGCCTTCATTGTAGTCCAGGGAGGAGATGGATTGGGATGGTGAGAACGGCTTAGAGGAGAGAAGGCAATGGCAGTCATCAGCAAGAGACAGGTGGGGCTAGTTCAGTAGGATGTGGTGATTGTTGACCAAGATTCAGGAATTCTAGGGGACACAGGCTTTGGAAGAGGGAAGAAGAAGGAGTTGAGTGGAAAATCCAGAGAATTTTGAATTTGAGGGTTTTCATTTATTCAAATACTCTCTGAGCTTCTGCAATGGGTGAGATTCTCTGCTAGGCCCAGGGCATATAATGATAAATAAAACAGACTAGGTCTCCACTCTCAGGGAGCTTAGAGTCTAGGGAAAACAATTTAAAGAAATAACTACTATGCTAAGTATGTATGCTACTGTTACAAGCAGGGAGCCCACCCACGCAAAAAGAGGCATTGAAGTCCTAACCCTTGTACCTGTGAACGTGACCTTACTCAGAAATAAGATCTTTGCAGAGGTAATGAAGACAAGAGGAAGTCATGAGACACATAAAGACGCCCAGGGGAGATGTCCATGCGAAGAGAGAGGCAGACAGTGGAGAGATGCATCTACAAACCAAGCACTAAGGATTGCTGACAACCACCAGAAGTGGCAAGGAAGAAGGATCCTCCTCTAGCGCCTGTAGAGAGAGGACAGCCCTGCTCACACCTTGACAGCAGACATCTATCTTCCAAAACTGTGAGAGAATAAACTTGTGTTGTGTTAAGCCACAGTTTGGGGTAATTTGTTATAGAAGCTCTAGGAAACTAATACAGCTATTATGACAACACAAAGTAGGAGAATCTAATCTAAAATAGAGTTCAGAAAAAACTCACCAGAATAAGTGACATTTAAACTTATACTAAAAGAATGTATGGAGATGGTGAGGGACAAGCTTACAAATGATGGAGAGGGACGAGGAAGCCTGGCATGCTGTAGTCCATGGGGTTGCAAAGAGTCAGACATGACTTGGCAACTGAACAACAACAACAGAAGAATGTATAGGATTCAGCCAGTTGGAGAGGTAGGAAAGGTGTTTCAAGCAGTAAGCACAGCATGTGCAGAGGCTCAGAGGTTGGAGAGAACATGTTGGAGGAACTGAAGGAACTATAGATAACTGAAGCCCAAAGAAGAAAGCGGTACAAACAGAGCTGAAGCAATAGGTTCAAGTTACGAAAAATCCTGAAGGTGGATTAAATAAAAATGTTGATATAACAGAAAGATAGAGCAATTTTCTTAGAATTTTTTATTTCTTTTTGTTTGTTTGCTTTCTCGCTTTTTTTTTAATGTTGAGGGATTTTTCATCATCTGGTGGCATGGGTTAAGGAGATTTGGATCTAAACCTCTATACCAGGTAGTATAGAGAGCATCTACAAGAGATCTACTTTTCTGTAGTGGGTTCCAGCAACAGGGCAGACCATACTAGACAGGTGAAGGGCAAGAACAAGAGAAGATGAGAAGGAGCATGTCAAGGTGTGTCTTAAAAACAACTTCAGACATTGTGATGTCAGGTATCAAATTTTCATTTATCTTCTCCCTTACTCATACATCTTCCATGAGTTTTATTCACTGACATAAAGCAAATATATGGCAGCCTTATGTGAGCCCAGCTCTAAAGAATGAAGGGAGGCTCCTGTGCACCTTTGAGGCTAAAATGGACAATGGAAGGTTGAAAACACAGGGAGATCAGGGAGTGATCAAACAGAAACCGAAGAGTTCAAAGCAAGAGTGACAGGCAGCAATCAGGACATATAAGACCCCACTAAGAAAATCAAGAATAAAAAATAATAATTTTTTAAAAGATCAAAAAGACTCAAGAAAATCTGGGAGAAGTTTGAATTCCCTGTAGTTGGCTTGGGATGGAGATACTGACTATAATATTTGTATGCTAAAGGAAAGGATGATCTCCAAAGGCTAGGGACTTGAGGACATGTAGTTATTCTATGAAAATGACCCCAAAATCTGCAAGATAGAAAGCTGATAGGAAAGTAATAGTCCAGAATCCACTTCTGGTAAAATTCTGAGTTTCTCGTGGCTTAAGAATAGAAAGGAAAAGATAAATGAACCCATATAAATAGACTAATAATAAGACTGAGAATAGACTGGGGATTCCCTGGTGGTCCAGTGGTTAGGACTTGGCACTTTCACTGTGGGGGCCTGTATTCAATCCCTGGGTGGGTAACTAGGATCCCACAGGCTGAACAGCATGGCCAAAAAAACAGACAAACAAAAAAGACTAAGAATAGACTAATAATAATGATGATAATAATCTGTTATGAGCACTTACTGTGTACCGAGTACAGTTCAATGTATGTGTTATTTCAGATGCACATGTATTAATCAAAGGAGCAGAGAGTCTAAGCAATACATGCAAAGTCACAAAGTGTACTTAATTCCACAAGACACGGATAGCTGTCCTTTCAAACCCACTCTTGCGTTTGATTAGCCATGTGGCTACCTATCTAGAGGCTACATTTCCCATTCTCCTTTGCAAGTAGGTGTGGATGTGCTGAAAAAAGAACAAGGCAGGCTCAAGAAACGGCTTTAGAAAAGCCTGCTTACAAGTATGACCCTTGGCTGGCATCTGAGACCTTAACTGGTAAACAGTTCCTCACGCTGATACAAAACTTTCCCTAAAGGATTAGAGTGCCTAACCTGTACAATCTATACAGTTTATACAAACCACCTGCTTTCCTTTTAAGAATGTAAAATCTCAATATGTGCTAAGCAGAACGGACCCCACTAGAAACTTGGGGAGCTGAGCTGCTAAAGAATTTCCCTGGTATACACATACTGTCACAACTCACTGTGGGGAGAATTAAGCACATTCCATGTGGCTCCCCTGGGACAGGACTATTGGAAGCTCGTGTTTAATTTCTCTAAAGTCCACCTCAGGTCTTTGCCCTTTGCTGAGTTTGCTTTGTATCTTTTGGCTATGATAAATCACAGCCATATGAGTCCTATGACTCATGTACACTTAAGTCCTGGGAGCCCACCTAGTAAATCACCAAACCTCAGGGTAATGTTAGGAACCCTCGACACAGTGGCTGAGTTCTCACCAATGAAACGTGAGTAAATTGATGTTGTAATTTTACCTTCACTTGCCTAAAAAGATATTACTTGCCTTCTATTGTCTTTCACTTTTTTGTGGATTAGAAAAAAAAATGCTATGATGAATCAGCTTTAATCACACAGAACAAAGCAATATCCACAGCTGCAATGTCCAATGGGGTACACAGTAGTCATCTGCATGCATTTAATTTTAAACATAAATTCATTAGGATTAAAAAAAATTAAAACGTTAAGGCCCCCAATTTCATTCATGCTAGTGGCCATCATATTGGGGGCAGTGCAGATACAACACATTTCCATCACTGAAGAAATTTCTATTGGACAGTCTGGCCCTAGAAGTTAGTGGAGCAGAGATGAATGGAACTTTGATTGCTAAATGACCTCGTTGAGATGAACAGACTCACTACACTAGAACATCAACAGAGTCAATGGATCATTACATGATAAATCTACTTCTATCTTATTCAACTATATTTGGGGATATGTTCATTACAGAAGTTTGCCCTATATTCTAACTAACATAACTCCGAATTTATTCTTAATCAAGGATTTTTTTAAAATGCAGAAAGCAAGCAATCATGTAGAACAGGAGCAAAGTCAGAATATCTAACAAGCACAGCTACTCTTGATGCCCAGGTCTTTAATCAGAGAACATGTGAGTTGGTGACTTTGTCCATATGGTGTAGGGTCTCTCAGGATCACAAAAGCTCAATCTTCATTCTACCATTGCTCTTTTGTATCGCCATTCAGGAAGAACTTCCACAAACAATCTATGTACTTCTTTTTAATGTAAGCATTACTATAAATTTCCCTCTCTGTACTGATTTAGCTTGTCCCACAAAGTTTCATATGCTGCATTTTCATTTTCATTCAGTTCAATGTATTTGTTAACTTCTCTTGAGACTTCTTTGACCCATGGATTATTTAGAAGTATGTTGTTTGGTTTCCCAGAGTTGGAGATGTATCCGTTATCTTTCTGATATCTATTTCTAGTATGATACTATTGTGGTCAAAGAACATATGATTTCAGTTCTTTAAAATTTGTTGAGATTTGTTTTATGACCAAGAAGTGGTCTGTTTTGGTATATGTTCCATGAGTTCTTAGAAAGAATATGTTTTCTATTGTTGTCAGGTAAAGTGTTTTATACGTCAATTAGATCCTTTTGGTGCCAATCAACAGGTGTGACTAGGTTTTTCTATATCCTTGATTATCTCTCTAGTTGCTCTCTTGGTTATTGAGAGAGGGGTGTTTAAGTTGCCAACTTGAATCAATTTTTTTTTCTTTTCAGTTCCACTAGTTTTTGCTTCTTATACTTTGCAGTTCTGTAACATGGTTAACACACACTTGGAATTACATGCTTTCTTGGAGGCTTGGCCCTTTTATTTATTTTTGTCCCTTTTATTTATGTCCCTGTCTGTCCATGGTGATTTTCTTTGCTCTAAGTCTACTTTGCACGTGTGCATACATGATAAGTCACTTCAGTTGTGTCCCAATCTTTGCGAACTTATGGACTATAGCCCACCAGGCTCCTATGTCTATGGGATTCTCCAGGCAAGAATACTGGAATGGGTTACCACGTCCTCCTCCAGGGGATCCTTCCAACCTAGGAACCAAACCCATGTCTCCGGCATCTTCTGCATTGCAAGTGGATTCTTTACCCACTGAGCCACCTGGGAAGCCACCTTCCCGGGGAGAACAAGAGCCACTTTCTTTTATTAGGTGAGAGTGGAAGTCCAGGTTCCCCATGTTGTCCACTGACACCACAAGGGTTGGGGTGATGGGAGCTGGGAAGGCAACTCATTACTGCCTAGCAGAGATGGAAGTCCCAGATCCCCACTTAGTGCTTTCTGACCCCACTCCACTAGGGCGATGGGGGTGCCTCATTATGGCCTCATGAGGGTGGAAGTCTAGCTTCCTTACTTGGTCTTAGCTAGAGAAGGAGGAATAGGATGTTATTTTTCTCCGTGACATTTGATTGGCATCTAGTGTTTATTATCTACAAGTTTTCTGCCTTACAAGACAGTCCCTTCCCTAGTCCTTTGTCTAGAAAGACCAAGTTTTTCTTGGGACCTTTTTTTTAAATCTGCACTAATTGGCATTTTCTGAGTTGCTCTTTTCTCTAGTATTGAGTATGACACATAGAAGGCAAAAAGAAAATCCAGGGAACTCAACACTATGTCATCCCTCACATCCTCAGGTCTTGACTGGTCAGCTTCTTCTCTTTACAGAGTTGTCTTATGTTTGTTTTATTCAAAATATCCAAGGTCTTAATTGCATTCAGTAGAAGGAATAGGGGAAAGTACCTCTATTCCATCTTTCTGTAAGTAGAATATGTGTACTAATATCAGGTACTCCCAGGTCTTAACCCCAAATCAAATTTGCAAGGTCACATCTCCATCATGCAGAGTCCATGTGAATGAACCATCTCTCACTGCCACCAGCTTTCCATTTCCCCACAGGGACACACAGAAATAATATTAATAAAGGAAAAATAGAATATCAAAATAAGACTCTAGAATGCACAATAGATATTAATCATATATTCCAGGTCCCAATGTAATTGTTGTAGATAACATTTTCATATATTAAACTGGCATTCTTTTCATTTCTAATAATTCCTTTTTGCCCCATGACCCTGCCCCCACTCAACTGAACATTAAGTCATCTGTTACCTCCAAAGAGGGATGCTTCTATAGAAAAGCAGACCATTTTTTCAGTTGTAATAGCCTGATCTTTTGAGTATATGGCAAAAAGTGTACATTACCAAATAGACTAGAAAGAATGCATGATCATATAAAATCTAGTTTTTCCTACCCTAGAGGAAATACAAATTCTCTTAGTTGTGGAAGATAAGCAGTCATAAGATGGGAAAACTTATAAGAATTACTTGTTAACAAATATCTCTGAGAAAAGCATCCAAATGTTGTAGGCACGTCCAAAAGTTACAAGTAAGAATAGCCTGGAGAAGCCTTAGGAAAGCACAGGGCAGATAAAAGAGCAATGTTTCTGATAAATGGAGATCTGATTTATATCCAATACCTTGGGAATAGATGGCAACCACTTCAGGGCAGTCAGCTGACGGCCCTCTCAAGCCCACACTTAGGAAGTCTTAGCATTCCTGGACTGACTCTCAATCCTGAATGTGTGGACGGGAGGGGAAGACTAGAGTCTGAACTGACTGAAGAAACCCTGATCTGGCTGAAGTTAAATATCTATGAAATGAGGGCTTGACATAAAACTTATGTTCAAATTTTTAAAAAATAGACACGGTTTACCTGCTTCTGTTGAGAGCCTAAGTTGCCACTACACAAGTAATGAAACACAAAGAAATGTTGGCAAATGACCAGAGATAATCAAACAAGAGAGCCTGGTTTTCCAGTAGAGTTGGCAGACTAAATAATTTTGACAATTAAGCTAACTAAAGTTTTGCTTAACATATCCACAAACTTTTAATGTTTAAATCAAGTACTATTCCAGTACAATAATAATTAATTATGGAATGCCACTAAAGACTAAGAGTTATAATAGGTAGTTCTATATGTGGCAAAATAATTCAGGTTTTAGAAATTGCCACTCTGAAAAACAGCCACCAAAAAAAAAAAAAAAGTGAAAATTGAGTTTCCTGTAAGAATCAAATACTCTGTTTAGAAAGTAGAAGTAAGTGTTAAACGCCCAAGACACAATTCATTTTTGTCCTTAAAGCATTTGTTCAGTTTAACTAGATTGGGCCACTGAAGATAAAGCGGTCACAGGAATCTTTACATGTCTTTGAAATGCAACAGGACTAGAAATGGAGCTACATGTACCTCTGCACGTGAAAAGCCACACAGTGCTTTCTGTCCCCTTCCTTCGCCAGCAAGGCTTCCCTGGTGGCTCAGATGGTAAAGGATCTGCCTGCAATGCAGGAAACCTGGGTTTGATCCCTGGATTGGGAAGATCCCCTGGAGAAGGGAATGGCAACCCACTCCAGTATTCTTGCCTGGAGAATTCCATGGACAGAGGAGGATGGCAGGCTACAGTTCATGGGGTTGCAGACAGTCGGACACGACTGAGCAACTAACACACTTTCACTAGCCAGCATGAAAGGTGTCAGAAATCTGCTTTTTCTTATGTTCCTAGGCAATTCTAAGATTCAAAAGATAGAAAACAGGAGAGTACTCTAAACAGACCCTGAATCAGGCTCAGTTCAATCAGACTGATAGTCACAGCACCTGCTGTTTCCAGAATGCCTCTCTCTGCCTTTAATTCACGCCAGCCTCACAGCCTCTCTTTCCGCAGAAGTCTCTGGGGCTAAAGCAAACTTCTCAACCTGTAAAATTCCAGCTAACTTTGAGTTCACCTTCCTCAAAGACCTCTGTGCCTGGGGGACTTCTGGGTAAAGACAGCGGAGTAATATTAATATATTCGACTCCACTGCCCTCACCCAAACTTTCCCGAAAACCTTTTCCTGAAAATGAAAATCTGGGGGGGGCGGGGAGGGGAGCAATGATATCATCAGTGAAACAAGGAAACAAACATAGCTGCAGTCCACAAGTACACTGCTCCAAATCCGGGGAGTCTGGATGGAGATGTGGGAGAAATGCGCAAGTACATACCTACTTCCCCTAAAGGAACTGTCCACGTCTGGAGGAGGGGTCTATGCAAGAATCTTCAGGTTAGACAAACAAGTCCTGGAGGCGGAAACGCCCACAGAACTGAAATGTTGAGTCTTTTCAGATAACAACACTTTTTTTTTTTTATGTTTTTATTATTTTTTTCTTTTGGCCACTTCTGTGGCATGCACAATCTTAGTTTCCCCAACCAGAGATGGAATCTACACTCCTTGCAGTAGAAGCACAAAGTCTTAACCACTGGACCACCAGGGAAGTGCCCAAATGTTTTTTTAATGAGAACTAATTCAAACACAGTTTGAACTAGGGGGATGATATTTTAATTCATAAAGTGTGTTAAGTTCATAAACAACCTTTCTCAGTCATTTTCAAGCTACCAGATTTCTTACAATTAAAGAGAAAGATTTAACAGTACATAAAATCCTAGGAAAAAATAATCTGTCTTAGAAGTAAATGCTCTTAACGACCTATATACCTCTGTTTAAGGCTGAATGATTCTGGATGTAAATACACATGGAGATTTAATTGTGCTACTGTCTTTTTTATCATTATCGGTTTTGCATTGTACTGATTACAAGAGTACAAAATTTTGAATAGTGTTCTAACCCTTTTTTCCCCAGAAGCTTATTTTCAGAGCATGACTTTTGCAGAACACAAGGTTTTTCATAAATGTATAAACAGTGTGACAGCAGAAATGTCTTTAGGTCTATTGATAGGCCCAATTCCACTCCACTGAATGGCACAGAAGAAACAGCTATGGGAGAAATCATGTGGATTGTTGAGCCTAGGCATCCCAAACAAAGGAACTAGGGGTTGAGGACCTCCAAATAAGGCAGTGTGGATGAAAAGCTGTATTGTAGGTCCCTCATCCCCACTCATGTTTCAGAATACTGGGAGGCAGGCAGAATACTGAAAGAGTCTTCTCTGGGGAATTTAATAAAAGAATAAAGATGTGAAAGTACCAATATCAAGAACTCTCCAACAAATGTGGTCCACCCATTATTTTGTGAAACTCAAGAATGAAAAGCCCTACAGACACATGCTTAGAGCTTCCAATTAGCTTTTTTGTTAACTCTAATATGAGCAAACAACAAAGTCAGATATCTAAGGAAACATCGGCTGACCTTAGATAGACAGCCACACATTCCTCAAACAAAGATGGGTTTCTAGATCACAAGGACCTACTGTACAGCACAGGGAACTTGACTCAACTGTAATAACCTATACCAGAAAAGAATCTGAAAAAAAATATGTATTATATAACTGAATCACTTTGCTGTATACCTGAAACCGATACAACATTATAAATCAACTATAGCCAATATAAAATAAAAATTGTTTTAAAGAAACAATGGGGGGAAAAAAAGGTATCTTTGGAATCAGCAAAGAATTGCAATGTGGGGTTTGCAATTGTGGTGAGTCATGTGCAAGTTCCTGCAAGGCAAGGGAAGGATAACACTTATAGAGGTGAAAAGGTGGTTGAGAGGACTACGGGAAATGCAGAGTCTATGGCTTTTCATTGGCTGAATCCTTTTCAGGAAAGGAGACTTTCTTCTTCCTGATGGGCTCCACTATCATTGCAGGGCATGAGAGCTCCCTCTTCTGGTCTCCTAACTCTACTTGGTTGAGTTTTCTGTTAATTAGTTTTTTTAACCTCTAATATAGAAGAGGGGCTTCCCTGGTGGCTCAGATGGTAAAGAATCTGCCTGCAATGCAGAAGACCTGGGTTCAATCCCTGAGTTGGGAAGATCCCCTAGAGAAGGAAATGGCAACCCACTCCAGTATTCTTGCCTGGAGAATTCCATGGACAGAGGAGCCTGGCAGGCTACAGTCCATGGGGTTGCAAAAAGTTGGATTCACCTGAGCAACTTTAACTTTAATCACTTCAATACAGAAGACAAAGACCTTGCCCCAGCACCACAAAAAAAAAAAAAAAAAAAAAGGCAATTTTCAGGAAACAGTTACTTTGCAGTGAAGAAATCTTCAAAAATATCAACAATATCCTCAGAGAGATAAAAGAGGAGGTTACATCCATGAAACAAGAATGTAAAGCTATCAAAAAGGGGAACAGTCTAAGAACAACAGGAACTAAAACACAAAGAGCTACAACATTCAAGACAAATTAACAAAAAGACAAACAAATGACAGAAAGAGAGGATGGACAAGATGAAGAGGTGGAAATCAACAAAAGAATTCCAGAAAATTTCCCAGGATTAAAAGATACACATTTGTTACAGAGTCTAAGTTCGCTCTGCTTGCCACATGACAGGCCAATGAATCCAAGAGAGAAGGGGTTGAGGCAAGGAAGAGACTTTATTCAGGGAGCCAGCTGATTGAGAAGATAGCAGACTAACTTCTCAAAACAACCATCTTATGGGGTCTGGACACCAGGCTATTTTATAGTTCAGAGATGATGGGGGTGGGGATTTGGGGGAGAGGGAGGAGGTGAGGAAGCAAAGTAAAAAGGTCATTAGTCTTGCAAACATCTCCCAGAATGGCAAACCTGGGGCACGGGATGGGTCAATTTCTTCCTTCCTGCCATCTACAGGTGGACAGGGTTCTGAACAAAGGCACTTTAGTTTAACAGTCAGGCAGAGGGGCAGGATTCTCTGAGGCAGGCCATTCTGTATGATTATAATAACAAAAGCAATGAAAAGCAAGTCAAAGAAACAGTTCTAACATGGAGTCAGAATTGGCTTCCTCCCTGCAACACATTTCCAAAGTGAAAGGGTCACAACACAATTTTTTAAATGCCCTACATCAACAAAACAAAAACATGCATGAGGGCATTTTCTTGGGAAATCTTAGAGCTCTGGGGACAAATAGAAGATTTTGCATGCTTTGAAGAGGAAAAATCAAGTCACATATAAAAAAAGAAAAGAGAAGAGAAGAAATATAGGAATCAGATGGCTTTAGACTTCTCAGCAGCAATACTAGAAGGAAGATGACTGAAGAACAAGAAGCAGTGGAGCCACGTCTTCAACATTTCTCTAAATTCAGCCAAACAATTAATCAAGCATGAAAAAAGAATGAAGATATTTTTGGAAACTCTGGGACTCCAAAATTTACATCTTGTTTACTCTTTGGAAGAAACAATTGAATGTTTTTTTACCAAAGCAAGAGAGTAAACCAAGAAAAGGAAAGACATGGAGTAACCAAGAAAAGACATGGAGTAACCAAGAAAGACATGGAGTAAACCAAGAAAAGGAAAGAGGAGAGAATTGAAGGTAATCTTAAAGTGGGATGATAGAAGAAGATCCTGGGGTAAGGGCTGTCATCAGGGTCAAAGAACAGTCCAGGTTGATGCAGTGTCACCAAAAGATAGCCATGTTGAGAGCTGCCATCCCTCAGATACTACCCGCTCCCGTGTACTGCCATTTTAGTGGAGGAATAAACACCTAGTGAGCCTGGTTTATATTATCATCTATACTCAGCCTATTTTGACCAAATGCTGATTAATTAAGCTCACGCTTTTCCCTCCATGCTACAACTATCACCAAGAGGATAAACAGAATATATGCTTTATCCAGTGTATCTCAGTCTTTAGCATGCAGCACAATCACTTGTTATTTTTCCTTATGGTCTTTTCAATGTACTCTTAACATCTTTTGTTTAAATGTATTTATTTTTAATTGAAGGAGAATTGCTTTACAGTATTACATTGGTTTCTAACAATCACTTTTTCTTAAAACACAGACTATTGGGCCCCAAACCAAACCCAGAGATGTCTATTTAGTAGGTCTGGACTGGGAACTAGGAATGTCTAACAGCTTCCTAGATGATA
Organism: Odocoileus virginianus; assembly: GCF_023699985.2. Classification (NCBI taxonomy): domain Eukaryota; kingdom Metazoa; phylum Chordata; class Mammalia; order Artiodactyla; family Cervidae; genus Odocoileus; species Odocoileus virginianus. The sequence continues at coordinate 837,505 of NW_027224346.1, read as the reverse complement.
CTGATACTGCTGGCCTAGGAACCACACTTTGAGAACCATTGCTTTTTTTTTTTTTTTTTTCTTCATTACAGTAGTTTTTGTTATACATTGAAATGAATTAGCCATGGATTTACATGTATTCCCCATCCCAGTCCCCCCTCCCACCTCCCTCTCCACCCGATCCCTCTGGGTCTTCCCAGTGCACCAGGCCCGAGCACTTGTCTCATGTACCCAACCTGGGCTGGTTATCTGTTTCACCCTAGATAATATACATGTTTCAATGCTGTTCTTTTGAAACATCCCACCCTCGCCTTCTCCCAGAGTCCACAAGTCTGTTCCATACATCTGAGTCTCTTTTTCTGTTTTGCATATAGGGTTATCATTATCATCTTTCTAAAGTCCATATATATGTGTTAGTATACTGTAATGGTCTTTATCTTTCTGGCTTACTTCGCTCTGTATAATGGGCTCCAGTTTCATCCATCTCATTAGAACTGATTCAAATGAATTATTTTTAATGGCTGAGTAATATTCCATGGTGTATATGTACCACAGCTTCCTCATCCATTCGTCTGCTGATGGGCATCTGGGTTGCTTCCATGTCCTGGCTATTATAAACAGTGCTGCGATGAACATTGGGGTGCACGTGTCTCTTTCAGATCTGGTTTCCTTGGTGTGTATGCCCAGAAGTGGGATGAGAACCATTGCTTTTTACCTACCTTTTAGCTCTGGGGTTGGTCATGATGAGCTGGGAATCAACAAGCAGAGAGTCCTACTTTCTTCAACCATTTTTCCTCTGGATATCTCTGGCGCACACTCCTGGCCTGTCAGATGTTTCGGTTTTCGCAGGATCCATTCACACCTTTGCTCAAAGACTTCTGCAAAGAAGTCTCCGTAAACCATTTCCAAGAGTCTCTTCAGCTTATTTTCTTCTGGGAGATCCCTTCTAACAATAGCAATGTAGCTCTCTTTTCCTACTTAGCCAGGTTTGTACTAACTAATCATGTTTTTAAGTATTCTTAGGCATACATACATACAGAGGTGATTTTAAAAACTGATTTTAAGTGAGGAAATTATGAACACAAAAGTCAGCAAATGATTACCACCACCAGGGGGAATGGTATAACTGCACAAGACTCACAGAGTATATCTAAGACTCTGAAATGACTATATATGAACATCCTTTTTATGATTAGCCTTTAATGTCTAATAATAAAGCATATCTTATTTATTCTTCAATATGAATTATATAGTTCATAATTTTTAAGAAATAGAAAATAACACCTTCTTATTGAATATTTCCTCTCAAAAAAAAAAAGATCATGGAGGAGAGAAAACAACTGAGAAGAAAGCTCTCAGGATGAAGGCAATAGCAGATTTGATGAAAAGATGTTTGAGACAATAAACCCAAGTCAGGTTTCAGATTGCCTTAGTTCAGTACCCCACCCACTCCCTTCACCTGATGGCCAGGTCATTCAAAGATGTGTAATAATCAGATGGCAATTAATGTAGGACCTATACGTAAGAACCGCAGGGAAAAAAAAGAAAAACAGCAAGAAAAGAAAAGAGAAATGTAAGCAAAGAATTGGTGAAGAACAGATATCACCAGAGGTACTACCCAAAGACTGCTGTTATTAGACTGACTAAGCAGAATTGCTGACACAGAACTTCTCAAAAACTGTTGAACAAGTATCCAGGAATAGGAGCAGGAATTCATTTAATTCCCCTGAAAATAAAAAGTGAAGTAAAAAATTCACCTAGTTCTTTAAGGGCAGGAGAAAAAAGAAGGTAGCTCAAAAGTAAAATACTCTATGGCAGAAACCCCGTGGGTGGCAGCCTGCCTTACTTCTCCAAGAGCTGCCAGGGTCACGTGTGTTGAGTACTCAGCTGTGTTGTCTGAACTAGGACATGCCACTGGCCATAGGTGACTGATCCAAGGATAAACTCAAACATGGGCTCAAGACAGGCCCACCCACTTCCCTGGGAATGAAGCTGAGACGAGTGTTTGCTGAAGCAGAGGCACTGACAGCAGAGCTCTACAAGCTTCCTGCTGCTGGACCCTCAGTTTCTGTGCTTTCCAAGGCTTGGCTGGTCAGTGATTTCATGAATGAATAAGATAATCTTATGTCCATCCAATACACATCTTTTTTACTTAGGCTAGTCAGAGTCTATTTCTGTTACTTAGGAACAAAGGAATCTTAATTATTGTAGGCTTGTAATTATTTTCAGGAAAAACCTCCCAGAGCCTGACTTCCGAATACGTGTGTTTAGTTATTTTCAAAAATATCTTAAGCCAAACACTTGAGATTCCTGGAAACAGTATGACACACATTGTTCTCTTTATAATGAACTCATTATCTCCTGAAGAGAAAGCGAGTCAGCTGCACAGCAGGCCTCAGGAGAATGGCCTGGACAACCTTGCTAGTGTCTGACCACCTGAATCACTCAGAAGGGAAAATATTCCCAGAAACTCGGTGAACCACCCAATCTAACCTGCTTGTTTTTATCAATTTTATCTTTCCTATTAATATTTTGTTTTCATTATAGGAGTAGAATGGATTAAATGGTATATAGTAGTGTTCATAAGTAGTGGAATACTCCGTTTTTAGAAATTATATTGTATTAATATATTCACATAACTCACAAATTAACCATATCTGAATAAGAAGTAGCAATTCAATAACTGATAGAGTAGTCCTCAATAATTCAGCATTTGGGCTAAACTAAACAAAATTCTCTTGAAACCCCAAAGTACTCCACTTCATAAACCAGGGGTTAAGGAATTAGCGTATATTAAAGCCTACCTTCCTCCTTCTCTGTGTCTCTCCTTCTTACACACACACACACACACACACACACATACACACAACCCTTCAGTTCAGTCGCTCAGTCGTGTCCGACTCTTTGCAACCCCATGAACCGCAGCACGCCAGGCACCCCTGTCCATCACCAACTCCCAGAGTTTACTCAAACTCATGTCCATCCAGTCGGTGATGTCATCCAGTCATCTCATCCTCTGTCGTCCCCTTCTCCTCCTGCCCCCAATCCCTCCCAGCATCAGGGTCTTTTCCAATGAGTCAGCTCTTCGCATGAGGTGGCCAAAGTATTGGAGTTTCAGCTTCAACATCAGTCCTTCCAATGAATACCCAGGACTGATCTCCTTTAGGATGGACTGGTTGGATCTTCTTGCAGTCCAAGGGACTCTCAAGAGTCTTCTCCAACACCACAGTTCAAAAGCATCAATTTTTCAGTGCTCAGCTTTCTTCACAGTCCAACTCTCACATCCATACATGACCACTGGAAAAACCATAGCCTTGACCAGACGGACCTTTGCTGGCAAAGTAATGTCTCTGCTTTTTAATATGCTGTCTAGGTTTCGGTCATAACTTTCCTTCCAAGGAGTAAGCGTCTTTTAATTTCATGGCTGTAATCACCATCTGCAGTGATTTTGGAGCCCCCAAAAAATGAAGTCTGACACTGTTTCCACTGTCTCCCCATCTATTTCCCATGAAGTGATGGGACCAGATGCCATGATCTTAGTTTTCTGAATGTTAACACAACTCTTACCCTACTAGAATTTGAGGGCACTTCAAATGTAGATCAGGCTTAGACACTTTAGCAACTCACTCTAGCAAGTCACTCTTTTAAGTGTTACACCTCTCAAAATGGGAGCCCATAAGAGGAAGCTGAAGACAATATAGGCTCTAACAATAATGATGATGCCCCGTGAGTGTTCATTCTAAATTCTAGCACCAAGCTACACATGTCTCATGTGTTACTTTAATCCTTCCAACACTCTATGAGATAAATATTATTATAATACTAACATCTCATGGGCAAGAAAAACTGAAACTTAAAGAAGATCAGTAAATTGCCCAAGGCCATCTGATTTGTCAGTGATGAAGTTGGACCTCCAAGTCCAGGCCCCAGTGCTAGTAAGTCTCAGAGCTGGAGTCTGTTTGGCTTTGTCTAGTTTTAAAGTCCCCTCTTTCCGTGCCATAGGACTAACCACTCCTAGGATGACTGAGAGAGAACCAGAGCAGCCTTCAGAGAAAATGCCACCCTCTCACTTAAAAAACCCACCCAAATCCCTGTCTTGTCTTTAAAGTTAAAAGTCCTCATGCTTGATGTTAGAAAATTATGTCATTGTTCAAATAAAATTAGAAAGGCCTACATTCTATTAAAGAAGATAAAAAGTTCACACAGGCAAAGGCTCTGCCAGTTTTTCCAACTTCCTATGTCCTGTGCGGCCAGCTCAGCCCCTCTGGGGGCTGGTTCATGGCTCTGACACCCAGAACGTCTGGAGAGACAGTAAACAGGTGTGAAGACCTAACATGCTGTTTATTTCAGGTGGAGGCACAACTCTCACCTAATAGTCCCATCCTAGAACTTTTCATGAGAGTTGATAAAAATATAAATCTTATCATTTATATTACATATACACAAACCATATAATTGTTTTATATATATATAACACAAATAAATGGAGAAAGAAAGAGATTGATTTAGTGCATCCTTCTACACTGAAACCATCTCAGCAAGGGCACTTGCACTTGATGTTTAACGTCACCTAGGATCTGGGAGACTTGGATCATTCCGGTTGCCCTGTCTAGGAAATAGAGCATAAATAAGAATGGCTGGAATAAGCTACACTCTCACTACCATCATGATCCAAGGATACATTAAGTCTGACTCAGAAACTTACATGAAATATACATAACTGAAAATAAGTACATACAATAGCTCCAGCATTCACCTGTGTTTAAATCCAGGAATGTCAGTCTTCATGGAGACTGACATGTCAGTATCTCTGCCTAGGTCCATAAGTTTACCCAATGAATCTGTCTTCTCTACTCACTTATACCTCCACTCAAGCTACAGCTCTGCCTGTATCATTCTCAGTTCAGTTCAGTCGCTCAGTCGTGTCCAACTCTTTGTGACCCCATGAATCGCAGCATGCCAGGCCTCCCTGTCCATCACCAACTCCCAGAGTCTACCCAAACCCATGTCCATTGAGTTGGTGATGCCATCCAGCCATCTCATCCTCTGTCGTCCCCTTCTCCTCCTGCCCCCAATCCTTCCCAGCATCAGGGTCTTTTCCAATGAGTCAACTCTTCGCATGAGGTGGCCAAAGTACTGGAGTTTCAGCTTCAACATCAGCCCCTCCACCCAGGACTGATCTCCTTTAGGATGGACTGGTTGGATCTTCTTGCAGTCCAAGGGACTCTCAAGAGTCTTCTCCAACACCACAGTTCAAAAGCATCAGTTCTTTGGTGCTCAGCTTTCTTCACCGTCCAACTCTCACATCCATACATGACTACTGGAAAAACCATAGCCTTGACTAGATGGACCTTTGTTGACAAAGTAATGTCTCTGCTTTTTAAATATGCTATCTAGGTTGGTCATAACTTTCCTTCCAAGGAGTAAGCATCTTTTAATTTCATGGCTGCAATCACCATTTCAGTGATTTTGGAGCCCCCCAAATAAAGTCTGACACTGTTTCCACTGTTTCCCCATCTATTTCCCATGAAGTGATGGGACCAGATGCCATGATCTTAGTTTTCTGAATATTGAGCTTTAAGCCAACTTTTTCACTCTCCTCTTTCACTTTCATCAAGAGGCTTTTTAGTTCCTCTTCACTTTCTGCCATAAGGGTGGTGTCATCTGCATATCTGAGGTTATTGATATTTCTCCTGGCAATCTTGATTCCAGCTTGTGCTTCTTCCAGCCCAGTGTTTCTCATGATGTACTCTGCATATAAGTTAAATAAGCAGGATGACAATATACAGCCTTGATGTACTCCTTTTCCTATTTGGAACCAGTCTGTTGTTCCATGTCCAGTTTCTAACTGTTGCTTCCTGTATCATTCTAGTACGACCATAAAGGTACCAAGCCAAGAGGGTAAGTAGATGCTAAAATCAAGCTCATGTCTGCTTGCCAAACAATATACCTGGTCCAAGGTGTGTCTTTCTGGCAAAAAGAGACCCTTTTTTCCTAATTCACAAGAAGACAGGTATGTCAAGGACTAGCCCTTGGAAGAAATGGGTCAGAATGTGAAGATTTTTGAGCAAAGGAAAGACATCTAACTTATAGTTTAAAAGGATCACTCTAGCTTTGTGTTAAGAATAAACTGTTAGAGTTGATAGGGGTGGCAAGGGTGAAAGTAGGAAGACCAGTGTGGAGGTTAATCTAATTTGCCAAGGGAAAGATGGTGGTAGCTTGGAACACAGTGATAGCAGTGGAGGAAGTGAGTAGCGGCTGTATTCTTAATATGTTTTTAAAGAAGAGTCTTCAGTATTTGCTGACAAACAGATGTAGGATAAAGAGAGAAGTCAAGGATGACTCCAAAGTTTTGGGTGTTAGCAATTGGAACAATGAGGCTGCCATTGAATGAGAGAGAGAACCAACAGGACAAGGAGTTTTCAGGAAAAGATGAGGAACTCAGTCTTGAACGTGACAAATTTGAGACTCCCATTAGATATCTATGTGGCAATAATGATAAGCTAACTGATATACATGTCTTTAGTTGAGTGTAGAAACTAGAGTGAAGAAGTAAATGTAGGCATTCTAAGTGCCATAGATGGTATGCAAAGCCATGAGGCTTCGAGAGGTTACCAATGGAACAAAGAAGCAAAGAGAACCAAGAACTGGGGTCTGGGGCTCCCCAACACTATGAGATAGAGGAGAAAAGAAGAAACAGCAGAGGAGACTGAGATGAAGTAGCTAGTGTGACAGGATGAAAACTTCATGGCACCCAGAAGCCAAAAGAGGAAAAAGTTTCAAAGAGGAAGAGTGATCAGCTGTGTCAGAAGCTGCTGGAAGTTCCAGCAGGACAGTCTGAGAAATGATACCACACTGAGTTAGCAATGGAGAGGTTTGGGAGCATTCTAAGAGAAACAGTCATAACCTAAAAACTTTTATTTCAAAGAAAAATTAAAAACAAACATCCAGCTTAAGAAGCTAGAAAAATAAACAAATATCCTACAATGTTAGAATAGATGAATTTCAAGATTGGTTCTGTAAAAAGGCCAATAAATGAAGACATAAATCTCCGTTGAGCTTTCCTGGTATCTCAGTGGTAAAGAATATGCCTGTAGTGCAGGAGACATAGGAGTTGAGGTTCGATCCCTGGGTCGGGAAGATCCCCTGGAGGAGGGCATGGCAACCCACTCCAGTATTCCTGCCTGGAGAATCTCATGGACAGAGGAGCCTGGCAGACTACAGTCCATGGGATCGCAAAGAGTCGGACATGACCAATGTAACTAAGCATGCATGCAAGTCTCTGTCAAGACAGAACAAGAAATAGAAAACACACACAATTAGTGCTGAGAAAGTGAATATCACTTTAGTTCCAAAGATTTAAAAATTGTAAGAAAATATGTCATGTACAACTTCAGGTCAATAATATTTTTACTAATAAATTGATTATATTTTAGGAAATTATGTAGTAACAAAATTAAGGAAAGGGTAAAAAAGGAATGGTTCAACAATCATTGAATGGTTATTAAATGGTTATCACATGTATTTTTAAGTGAAAAACTTAAATTGCAGAATAACATGCATCGCACAATGCCACTTTTGTTTAAAATGTATATGCTCTTATATATATCCATATATATATGTACAGATGTAAGAGCTGGACAATAACAAAGGCTGAGTGTCAAAGAATGATGCCTTTGAACTGTGGTGCTGGATAAGACTCTTGAGAGTCCCTTGGACTGCAAGGAGATCAAACCAGTCAATCCTAAAGGAAATCAACCCTGAACATTCATTGGAAGGACTGATGCTGAAGCTGAAGCTCCAATACTTTGGTCACCTGATGCGAAGAGCTGACTCACTGGAAAAGACCCTGATGCTGGGAAAGACTGAGGGCAGGAGGAGAAGGGGATGACAGAGGATGAGATGGTTGGATGGTATCATCAACTCAATGGACATGAGTTTGAGCAAGCTCTGGGAGATGGTGAAGGACAGGGAAGCCTGGTGTGCTGCAGTCCATGGGGTTACAAAGAGTCAGACACAACTGAGCGACTGAACAACAACAACAACAATTTTAGGGCTAGGGGAAGGTATTTTACTTAATTCATTTTGGGGGATAATTAATAGATGCACATGGTACAAAATTCAAGGCACAAGAGAGCAAAGAGGGAAAAACCTCCCTCTCATCAAGGCCCCAACTCATAAATTTACTTTAACCATAGGCATCCACTGCCGCCACCTTCTTATACATTCTCCCAGAGGTACTTCACACATACAGGAGCACACATGGATTGACAAAAGCATTCCCCTTTGTTGGGACATATTTGTCTTTTTTCCTCTATGCTAGTATATAAGGGTCTCGCTCAGGTGCTGAGCCAAAAGCACCAGGCTGCAGTGGAATCATTTACAGGAACATACCTATTTATTGTCTCATTAGCCAGTCTCAGCCACACACCAACATCACTGCAAACTCATCAACAAAAGTGATCCTTCTGCAGACCCACACTGTAATTCCTAACCTCCTCCTGGGATAGGATAGGGCTGTGGCCCAGCAGAAAGGAATGAGAGAGAAAGTCCAACTTTTCAAACAGCTCTCTCCCATTCCTCCTCCACAATTTACCCCAGGATCCAGAGGCATCTTGTTGTTGCCAGCAACCATCCAGTACCTCAGGGATCTCAGCAACTTTCCTCACTACCAGCTCATAATGCCAGTCTTGGGTTCCTCACTCAGTTACCACTCATCTGCTCACATGCCAGCTTCTAAACTGTGATCATTGTTTTCTCTTTCCCTGTTCTTCCTGCCCTGTGGGCCTATGATTATTTTTAATCCATTTACAATAGGTTTGGTAAGGTTTTAGGCAGGAGAAAAATCAAATAGATGTATTAAAGCTGTCATCTTAACCCTGAAATGCCCATTGCTTTTTTTCTAACATATAATAAAGCTATTATTAAATGATGCAAAGAACTCCTACAACAACAAAAGCAAACAATTCAATTCAAAAACGGACAAAAGACCAGAACAGGCATTTCTCTAAAGAAGATACATAAATGATCAGTAAGTACATGAAAATATACTCAACACCATCAGTGTTTAGGGAAATGCAAATCAACCCACATTGAGATATCACTTCACATTCATTAAGATAGCTATCATCAAGAAAGGGAAAACAACAAGTATTGGTGAGGATGCGGAAAAAGTGAAACCTTTGTGCACTGCTTGCAGAAATGTAAAATGGCACAATCACTGTGGAAAGTTTTGTCAGCTCCTCAAAAAATTAAACATAGAATTACCATATGATCCAGTAAGTCCACTCCTAGGTACATACTTGAAAGAATTGAAAGCGGAGACTCAAAGAGATACTTGTCATTCATTGCAGCATTATTCACAATGGCCAAAAAGTGGAAACAACTCATGTCCATCAGCAGATCAATAGCTAAGCAAAATATGGTGTATATGTATGCATTTACAAAATACATACAATGGAGTATTATTCTGCCTTAAAAAGGAATCAAATTCGGATATATGCTACATCATGGATGAACCTTAAAAACATGCCAAGTAAAATAAGCCAGACACAAAGGACAACTATTGCATAATTCCACGTACGTGCCACCCACAGGGACTTGCCAGGAGGCACGTGGAGGAGAAGCCGCCGGCCAAAGCAGGAGACGCAGGCTCAGTCCCTGGGCCAGGAAGAACCCACACGCGTGAAGCAACTCGGCCCAGGCACCCCGACCATCGAAGCGGTGCTCTGCAGCCTGCGGTCCGCCGAAATGAGAGCCTGCGCTCGCCACGAGAGGAGCTCCTTCTCAGCGCACTAGAGGAAAACCTCACACGGCAACAAAGACCCAGCACAACCAAAAATAATTTAAACATTTTTTAAAATGACGTACGCGGAATAGGAAAACTGGAACAGACAGAAAGTAGAATAGAGGTTACAAAAGGCTGGGGTAAGAGAATGGAGAGTTAGTGTTTAATAAATAACAGACTTTCCAGTAGGGATGACGAAAAGTTCTAGAAAATGGAGGGCTACACATTTTGAAAATACTTACTGTCACTGAATAGTACACTTAAAAAGTGGTTAAAGTGATAAATTTTTTAAAATATTTATTTATTTGTCTGGCCTGGGTCTTAGCTGCAGCATGAAGGATTTTTAGTTGCAGCATATAGGACCTAGTTCCCTCCTGACCAGAGACCAAACCTGGACCTCCTGGATTAGGAATGCAGAGTCTTAGCCTCCAGATCACCAGGGAAGTCCAAAGTGATTAATTTTATATTATATATATTCGACCACAATGCAAAAAATTTAACTGAAGACATGCTAGAGTAATCAGCGCAAGGGTGCTCTGTTGATTCTATTTTCTGGGAAAGTCAGAATTAAACAGAAAAACTTTGTTTCACCTCTTGTTGAAAATCTTTTTTAAACCTATGACCTCACTTTCCTCCTAAAGACCTTGAGTGGCTGAGTACTTTCAGCTGAACACCAGTAATATCTGCACAAGCCAGCAATAAATAATAAGTTGGCAGTATGCCTGTGAGTTGGGCTTCACTGGGCTGCATAGTGTTCCAAGATAATTTGCTGCCAACTTTTAAAATTAAAAAAAGAAACTAATAAAAATCTAGATACTCAACTCTTGTTAAAAATCAGAAGAGCCAATGACCCTGGGCTCACAGTCATGCATGGTCACAAGGAACTGAAACTAAGAACCAGCAGCTGCCCTATTAAAAACACAGTACCCTAGCAAATTCACCTACTTCTCTCCTATTTTACTTGCCTGGCCCTGCAGGCATTTTAAAGAGCTGTCAACCTCTTTAATAAGAAGGGGTCAAAAAATAGAAATGAAGAAGTTAATCTATAAAGTTACTGGGAATACAGTAATCCCAGGATACCTGTTTTTAACTCCCTATTTTTCATTCATCCAAATGATGGGGGTGGAATATATTACATTTAAGGTATATTGAGAAAGGTTAGTAAAAATTTTTACTTTCTATAAAGTGACATTTTATAAATGTGATAGCGAATTTACTTTCATACTTGTATCAGGATAATAATAAATTTAGAGAACAAAACTGGCCCTTAAGACTTTTTACAGGATCACAAAATCAATTCAAATCTATTTGAAAAACAAGGCATCAAAAGAAACTACTTATCCACTCAGAACTGAGTTGTCACAGCAAATAGCTGGGAAGAAGAAATAACAAGTACACATAATTCAGATACCTTGGTATTGTGTAGATATATTTGAGGATTGTAGATGAGAGAGCATATTGGACTTGGGGTGGCAAGTGCCTCCTGCCACTTCCTAGCCATGGGAGATTTGACAGCTGAATGAAAATAATAAAGGAGACAGAGCATGTGACAATGTTTGTAGGCTATAATGAAGTACTCAAATGCAAGTTTTTACTGGCCTGCAGTGCTCTGTATATCTTAGTTCATACCAGCTCAAAACTACTCAAAGTATGGTCGATGAACTGACACTGGCCCATAAACTCTTTGCATACAATAAGATAAATACCAAAGTTGACTGAGTAAACCTTTGGAAAGAGCAATGTGATGCTGTATCGTCCAAGCCTGTGATCAGCAACTCCTCTGACCATGGTACAGACTAGTCAGTATTAGTGAACTCACAAGATGAGGTGCAGGTGACACGAGCTATATATAGGTCAGGAGAAGTAGGACCATTTATTTTAAGGTTAGTTTGTCAATGGAAACCCCAAGGTATATAAAAACCTGAAAATGTAAGCACTTTTAGGAACTTACTTTTACAATTAATTCAAATGTTATTTAAACTTAAAAAAAAAAAAAGGTGGCTAAAGGAGCTTTACTGGATAGTTTTGCCAAAAACAAAACCCAAACATACTTTTCCTGAATGTAGCAATAGGAGTTAACCAAATGATGACAATAGGAGTGATTCCAAAGAAAGAAAGGTTAAAAGAGCTTGTACTTTTATTCAGAGTATGATCCCTTGGTTTTGTAGCCATAAGTGATAGTCAAGTGCTAAAATCATAGTGTTACTTGTAGAAAGGTATAGCTAATGAAGCAATGAGGCCACCTAAACTCCTAAACTTACGTGATAAATTTTTGCATAAAAAGAAAAGTTTAAAACAAAAAATGTTTGGAAGAAAAAATACTGGATTAAAAAGTTGACAGACAAAGATTTAATATTTCTTTAACAAACATCTGTTTTTTGAAAGCTTCTCAAAATAATGGCACTTCAAGTTGCTAAAACTAACAAACCATATACAGGTCACATTAGTCAAGGATGTTAGTGAAAGACCAAATCAAAAAGATTTGAGAGAACAGCATTGAAACATGTATATTATCTAGGGTGAAACAGATCACCAGCCCAGGTTGGGTGCATGAGACAAGTGCTCGGGCCTGGTGCACTGGGAAGATTCAGAGGGATCGGGTGGAGAGGGAAGTGGGAGGGGGGACCAGGATGGGAAATACATGTAAATCCATGGCTAATTCATTTCAATGTATGACAAAAACTACTGTAATGACGTAAAGTCAAAAACTACTGTAATGATGTAAAGTAATTAGCCTCCAACTAATAAAAATAAATGGAAAAAAAAAATGGGCAAAGGATCAGAATACACATTTTCCAAACATATATGTGTAAATAGCCAGCAAATACATGAAAAGATCATGGCAAAACATCAGTTAAAGTTACCACATGATTTACCAGTTCCATTTCGAGGCATAAACCCAGGACAAAAATGTTCATATCAACATTACAAATAATAGCCAAAAAGTGTAAAAACCCAATGCCCACTTAGAGTAAATAAAATGCAGTATAAATAAATAAATATATATATATATATATATATATAAAGGCTATCATCATTAAAGAAAATACTTTGTAACCCTCAAACAAGAATAGCATTAGAGTTACTGCATGTGCTTTTAAGTCAGAAGGTCTGTGTTGTAATTCTGTCTCCACTTAATAGCTGCTTGAATTTAGACACATTATTACTTTTTTCTTTTTGGCCATTCATCCACAGCTTGCAGGTTCTTTGTTCCCTGAATAGGGATTGAACCCACGCCCCCTGAAATGGAAACACAAAATCCTAACCACTGGACCACTAGGGAATTCCCCTAGACACATTAATGAACCCTAGTTTCCAATCAGTAAAATGTAAATATTAATAGTATCATCCTAAGGGAATCATTAGGAGGATTAAATGAGATGATATATATAAAGCACTTGTATTGTGTAAAAGGGCTTGAGAGCAATTAGATATCTCATGAAGTCAGAATCTTTCAAATTAAAAGCTTCTGCACAACAAAGGAAACTATAAGCAAAGTGAAAAGACAACCTTCAGAATGGGAGAAAATAATAGCAAATGAAGCAACGGACAAAGAATTAATCTCAAAAATATACAAGCAACTCCTGCAGCTCAATTCCAGAAAAATAAAAGACCCAATCAAAAAGTGGGCCAAAGAACTAAACAGACATTTCTCCAAAGAAGACATACAGATGGCTAACAAACACATGAAAAGATGCTCAACATCACTCATTATCAGAGAAATGCAAATCAAAACCACAATGAGGTACCATCTCACGCCAGTCAGAATGGCTGCTATCAAAAAGTCTACAAACAATAAATGCTGGAGAGGGTGTGGAGAAAAGGGAACCCTCTTACACTGTTGGTGGGAATGCAAACTAGTACAGCCACTATAGAGAACAGTGTGGAGATTCCTTAAAAAACTGGAAATAGAACTGCCATATGACCCAGCAATCCCACTGCTGGGCATACACACCAAGGAAACCAGAATTGAAAGAGACACATGTACCCCAATGTTCATTGCAGCACTGTTTATAATAGCCAGGACATGGAAGCAACCTAGATGCCCATCAGCAGACAAATGGATAAGAAAGCTGTGGTACATATACACCATGGGGAATATTACTCAGCCATTAAAAAGAATTCATTTGAATCAGTTCTAATGAGGTGGATGAAACTGGAGCCCATTATACAGAGTGAAGTAAGCCAGAAAGAAAAACACCAATACAGTATACTAACGCATATATATGGAATTTAGAAAGATGGTAACAATAACCCTGTATGCAAGACAGCAAGAGAGACACAGATGTATTGAACAGTCTTTTGGACTCTGTGGGAGAGGGCGAGGGCAGGATGATATGGGAGAATGGCATTGAAACATGTAAATTATCATATGTGAAACGAATCGCCAGTCCAGGTTCAATGCATGATACAGGATGCTCAGGGCTGGTGCACTGGGATGACCCAGAGGGATGGGATGGGGAGGGAGTTGGGAGGGGGGTTCAGGATGGGGAACACATGTACACCCATGGCAGATTCAAGTCAATGTATGGCAAAACCAATACAATGTTGTAAAGTAAAATAAATAAATAATTTTTAAAAAATAAAATAAAATTAGAATATTCATGAAAAATTGACCAGCTTCAACAGCAATCTAATCAACAATGAGCTTTTTCAAAAAATGTGCTGTTAATAGCATCTGGTGCTGGCGAAAACAGAAAAGGAAGGATTGTATTATTACTAACACAAGAGTAAATGGATAGAGGGAGGTAGCCAACATGGCAGGATATGAGGACCTTGAACTCATCTCCCCCTACAGACATACCAAAATTATAACTACTTATGGTGGGACTATGTATGAGACTAACCTGAAGACTAGAAGGAAAAATTTCCACAATTAAAGACATAAAGAAGACACCACCATGAGAAGGAGGGGGGGTGATGAAAACACAGCATGGTCAGAACCCATACCCCCAGGTTTGGGAACCCACAAAAGGAAGAACAGCACAATTGTAGAGGTCCTTGCCAAGGAGTCCAGGAGTGCTACACAAGGAAGATGAGTCCCCAGAGTGTCTGTCTTTGAAAAATAGCTGGTTTTATGTTCAGGAGAGTCAGAGGGCTATAAAAAGCAGAGATTCTACATATAAACTCCACACACATACTCTGAGTCCCAGAACAGAAGTAGCAATTTGAAAGGGTCCAGTATCACCCCAAATGCTGATCTTGGAGAGGCTACTGGGGAGGCAGGAGGAAACTGAGCCTCCCCCGGGGATTGGAGACACTGGTGGCAGCCACTCTGGGGGACTCATTCTCCTGCAATAACACTAGTACTGTCAAGGGCCGTTGTGGAGTCCTCCCTCTAGCCTGTCAGCACTGGAGACCCAGTCATGCCCACCAATGCATCAGCACAAATGCCAAGCACTTCTGGGCCGTGCAGCCAACTATGCAGAGCCCTCTAACAGTCCACAACCACCACACAAGGCAAAGTCTTGCCAAGGCCAGCCCTGCCCACCAGCATGCCCACAGAAGTTGGCCCCCATCACAAAAGAAGGGCCCACAGAGCCCAAACAGAGGCATTCCTAGAGCATATGGCTCTGGTGACAGAGACGAGCACACAGCCAAGTCTCATGGGAGGTTACCTACTGAGGCCATTTCTCCAAGACTGGGAAACAAAACTGACATCCTAATACAAAGAAATCAAAACAAGCAAAACGAGGATATGGAGGAATATGTTCCAAACTAAGGAACAAGACATAGCCTTAGAAAAAGAAGGAAACAAAGTGGAGATAAGCATTCTACCTATAAAGAGAGTTCAAGGTAAGTGAATATCAGAAAGATACTCATAAAACTCAAAAAAAAAAAAAAAAAAGGATGAATACAGTGAGAATTTCAACAAACAGAATATATAAAGAAGAATCAAAGAGAGCTAAATAATACAATAACTGCAAGTAAAAGTTCACTGGAAGGAATAAACAGTAGATTAGATAATACAGAAGAGCCTATCACAGCCTGGAAGACAGAAGAGAGGAAATCACACAAGAAAAAAAATTTTTTTAAGAGGATAGATTTAGAGACCTCTGGGACAACATCAAGCTTACTAACATTCACATTATAGGGGTAACAGAAGGAGAAGAAAGAGATAAGTGGGTACAGAGTTTACCTGAAGAAATCATAACTGAAAACTCCCCTCAAATGGGACAGGAAACTGACATTCAGGCCCAATAAGCACACAGTCCTGAACGAGATAAACCCTAAAGAGTTCCATACCAAGACACATTATAATTTAAATGGCAAAACTTAAAGAGAGACTCCTAAAAGCAGCGAGAGAAATGCAATTTAGTTACACACCAGGGAACTCCATAAAATAGTCAGCTGACTGTGGTATATGAACACAATGGAATATTACTCAGCCATTAAAAAGAATGCATTTGAATCAGTTCTAATGAGGTGGATGAAACTGGAGCCTATTATACAGATTGAAGTAAGTCAGAAAGAAAAACACCAATATAGTATATTAACACATATATATGGAATTTAGAAACATGGTAATGATGACCCTATATGTGAGACAGCAAAAGAGACACAGATGTAAAGAACAGACTTTGGACTCTGTGGGAGAGAAGGTGAGGGTGGGATGATTTGAGAGAATAGCACTGAAACATGTATATTACCATATGTGAAATAGATCACCAGTCCAGGTTGGATGCATGAGACAGGGTGCTCGGGGCTGGTGCACTGGGACGACCCTGAGGGATGGGATGGGAGGGGAGGGAGGGGGGTTCAGGATGGGGAACACATGTACACCCATGGCTGATTCATGTCAATGTATGGCAAAAACCACTGCAATACTGTAAAGTAATTAGCCTCCAATTAAAATTAATTAATTAATTAAAGAACAAAACAAACAAACAAACAAAGATATTCAGCTGACTTTTCAGAAGAAACTTTGCAGACTAGAAGGGAGTGGCACAATATATTCAAAATGATGAAAAGTGAAAGCCTGCAACTGAGAATGCTTCACTCTGTAAGGCTACCACTCAGATTTGAAGAAGAGAGAGTTTTACAGATAGGCAAAGGTTAAAAGAGTTCAGTATCACTAAATCAGCTTTATAAGAAATGCCAAAGGAATTTCTCTGGGTGGAAAAGAAAAGCCCACAATTAGAATTGTGAAAATTATGAAAGGACAAATCTCACTGTGAAGGTAAACACATAGTAAAGGTCAACCACTATACATAGTAGGTCAACCACTTACAAAGTTAGTAGGAAGGTTGAGAGATAAAACTAGTAAAAGCATATATGTCCACAATAACTAGTTAAGGGATATACAAAATATGTAAAATATGACATCAAAAGCATTAAATACTGATGAGAGTAAAAATGTACGATGATTAGAATATGCTTGAACTTAAAAGATTATCAACCTAAAATAATCACATATACATGTATAAACACACACATATGTAGGTATAGATACAGATATAGATATAAAAATCTCATGATAACCACAAACTAAAAACCTAATAGATACACTCACAAAAAAGAGAAAGTAATCTAAGCACGACAATAAAGAGTCATCAAATCACAAGAGAAGCGGGCCAAAGAACAAAAGAGAATTATAAAAAAACAGAAAACAACAAACTGGCAAATGACAATTTCAATAGTTACTTTAAAAGTGAATAGAATAAATGTTCCAAGCAAAAGACATAAGAGTAGCTGAATGGATTAAAAAACAAGCCTCATACATATTCTACCTATAAGAGACTCACTTCAGATCTGAAAACATACAGAGAACAAAACTGAGGGGAGAAAAAAGTTATTCCATGAATGACTTATAAATTATGATTTATCACCTTCTGAACTGAACAATCATCATATCTGAACTGATGTACACAGTTACACAGGACACAACATCACTTCTGTGGTATTCTTATTCAAAATGCATAACCTGAATTTAAACATGAGAAAATATCAGGGAAACCCAAATTGAAAGATATTCTACAAGATAAGTCAGGATAATGAAAGGCAAAGAAAGATGGAAGAACTATCCCAAATTGGAAGAGACACTACAACTATAAGCAATGATCCTGGACATTTGCAAAACAGTTGGTGAAATTTGGATAAGGTTTGGAGATTAGTTAATAATACTGCATCATAGTTAATTTTCTGGTTTTGACCATCATACATAGATATGTATGATGTTAACATTCATAAAAACTTGATGAAGGTTATACTGAAAATCTTTATACTATTTTTATAACTTTTGACAAAACAAGTTATTTCAAGATGAAAAGTTTAAAATTTTTTAAATGATAGAACATTCATACAGTAATTATGCAGTCATTAAATATGTTTATAAAAATCTTAGTGATGTTGGAAAATGCTCATCATATAACACTGTGGAAAACAAAAACAAAAGCAAGATTATGAATTTGAGTACAAATTTGACTATGTAAATTATACAGTACATGCACTGAAAACTAAAGCTCAAAAGGAATCCACTAAAATATTAAACAGTAGTCATCTCTAAGTAGAAAACTATAGGTGATACTTTATTTTTTTTTTTGTACTTCTACATTTCCCAATTTTTTTCAAAGAGCATCTACCATTCTTAGAATTAGAAAAGTTTTCTTTTTTAAGACACACCATAAATTTTGTATCACCAAAAATCACTTATACATATTTCTTCAGGTTTGTTTTAATAAAAAAGTGGTTTTGATACTTTGAATTTTCAAAATTATTATTAGTTTTTTCATTTAGTATCAGTATATAACCAAAAATGATTACTGATTTTACCAGCAATTTGGAAATAAAATCCTGGCACTATGCTTGGAATAGTTGCTTCATTTCCACTAAATAACTAGAACCACCCCCCAGAGTTCATCAGAGAAGCTTGAACCCATGCCTGAATCTCCATCAAGAATAGAAGAAGGAGAAACCTAATCATTTCTTTTTAGCCTGACACAAGTCAAGAGAAGAATACATCTGTGCCAAACACTGGGAAATAAAAAAGAAATCAGATCTTGCAGGGAGACAATTCAAGATGGCCACCAGGTGTCCTGAACTCCTTTTGCTTCATATGACAGTCTTCTGAGTAATAGGATATTCAGCAATCCATAGTTGAAGGGCTATAAAGCATGTCTCCCTACCCCAAAACACCGTGTCTATGAGACAATGTATATGATTATTATACACAAGTCTGCTCCCTCCACCCTGCACTGCCTGGATAAAGATAAATAAATATCCCATAATATTCCCCTAAATATATTCCACAAATATTCCCCCATTCCTACTCTGACAAGCTTAAGACCAGGCCCTCATTCATATATCCAGGCTTTCCACTCCCTGCCTCATTAGAGCAAACTCCAGTCACAATTTGGAGCTTCGTTCATCTTTTACCCAATTAGTCTTAGCTTTCAGTCATAACTGCATCCCTACCAGTTCTGTTCCAACCTGATCGACAAAGCTCCCCAGGCATGCAGTACCAGCTGCTTAGTTAAAACACCCGGTTACCCTCCTCGTCCACCATGGCCACATCTGCCTGCCTCCACTCTTCAGTACAGCTCCTCTAGACCATCTCTACCATCTGCTGTTACACTCTGCCTCCTGGGGGCCCAGTCACCCCCACATGTAATATGTAAGGAAAAGACTGATTTACACTGTACCCTATTTTAGTTTTCTTTTTTATCACTGCTCTTTTTCCAGAAAGGACTTAATATAACATATATTCTGATTCTATATTTTATTGAAACATAGATGATGTATAATATTATGCCAGTTTCAGGTGTACTAGTGATTTGACATTTGCATGCATTAAGAAATGATTACCACAATGTCTAGTAACCATCTGTCCCCATAAAAAGTTAACCACAATATTATTGACCATATTCTTCATGCTTTGTATTATATCCCCATGACTTATTATATAACTGGAGGTTTGTATCTCTTCATCTTCTGCACCTGTTTCACCCAGTCTCCCAACTCCCCTCCCATCTGGCAACCACCTGTTTGCTCTCTGCATCCATGAGTCTATTTTCACTTCATTTTATTTATTTCATTTATTGTTTTTTTAGATTTCACATGTAAGTGAGGTCACAATATTCATCTTCCCCTTTTGACTTATTTCACTTAGCATAATACCCTCCATATCCATCCATGTTGTTACAAATGGCAAGATTTCATTTAATGGCTGAGTAATTTTTCATTTTATATGTGTGTGTGTGTGTGTGTGCGTGTGTGTGTATAGCACATCTCACATCTTCTTTATCCATTCATCTATCTGATGGACACTTAGGTTGTTTTCATATCTTGGCTATTATAAATAACACTGTGATGAACATTGACATGCATGTATCTTTTTGAATTAGTGCTTTTGCTTTCCTTGGGTAAATACCAAGAGGTCCAACTGCTAAATAATATAGCAGTTCTAGTTTTTACTTTTTGAGGAACATCCATACTGTTTTTCCTAGTGGCTGCACCTATTTACAGTTCTAACAACAGTGTACAAGGGTTCCCTTTTCTCCACATCCTTGCCAACATGTGTTTTTTGTTGTCCTTTTGATGTCAGTCACTCTGACAGATGTGAGGTGATATCTCGTTGTGGTTTCTAGTTGCATTTCCCAGTTATTGATATGAGCATCTTTTCATGTATCTTTTGGCCATCTGGGTGTCTTCTTCAGAAAAATGTCTATTCGGGCCCTCTGCCCATTTTTAAATCAATTTGCTTGCTTTTTTTAATGTGAGTTGTACGAGTTCTTTGTACATTTTGGATATTAACCTCTTATCGTATATAATGTTTGAAAAATCTCCCATCCAGTAGGCTGCTGTTTTGTTGAGTTTCCGTCCCTGTGCAAAAGCTTTTTAGCTTGATGTAGTCCTATTCATCCATTTTTGCTTTTGTTTCTGAGGTGACAAGATTTTAAAATATATTTATTAAATATATTTATTAAATATATTATATATATTAAATATATATTAAAATATATATATATATTGCTGAGATCAATGTCAGTTTACTGTGTTTTCTTATGAAGTTTTATGGCTTCAGATTTTACAAGTAAGTCCACTTTGAGTTTATTTTTTATATGGCATGAGAAAGTGGTCCAGTTTTTTCAACACCATTTGTTGAAGAGGTTGTCTTTTCTCCGTTGTATATTCTTACCTCCCTTGTCATAGATTTATGGACCAAATAAGCATGGGCTTATTTCTGGGCTATTTCTGTTTTATTGATCTGTGTCTGTTTTTGTGCCTGCACCATACTGTTTTAATGACTGTGCTTTGTAATATAATTTGAAATCAAGGAATGTGATGCCTCCAGCTTTGTTCTTCTTTCTCAAAATTGCTCTGGCTATTCAGGGTCTTTGGTGTTTCCATAGAAATTTTAGAATTATTTGTTTTAGTTCTGTGAAATACATCACTGGTAAAAATGGGCATTCTTTTTTTTTTTCCAGTACCAATAAGTTTTTATTTATTGTATATTCCCAAGGAAAAGAAAGGGAAGGGAAAAGGGTCAGCGTGTGTGTTACAAAATGATAGCAAATGGGAAAGGAAGTACCTGGCACAGCAAAATCAGCCATCAAATAAACACTGCCCAGATGGGGTCGCCAAAGCCCAAGGGGCTCTGTCTCCTGCCGTTCAGGAATGAGGAAAAGAACAGATGGGTACATGCTTTTCTACCCTCCCTCCCTCCCCATAAATTCAAGATTTCATACAAAGCTTTGGTTTCTAGCAGTAAACATGGAGTTACATTCGTCCGTCTGCTATTAAACAATCTTGTGGCTACTTTGACATAAGTTTCTTGCACCTGCATAAAAGTTCCTGAGTGACTTGGATATACATTCATCCTTCCTTTCGTGGTCTCCCAGCCCCACCTTCTACATGGAAGGCCCCCTTCGTTGCTCCTCTCTACCCTTGGATTAGAAAAAAAAAATGGGCATTCTATTGACTCTATAGATTGACTAGGTAATATGGTTACTTTAACACTGTTAATTCTTTCAATCCATGAGCATGGCATAGCTTTCCATTTGTGTTGTATTCAATTTTTTTCATAACTGTCTTATAGTTTTTAGAGAGCAAATCTTTTACCTTTTTGGTTAGGTTTATTCCTAGGTATCTTATTCTTTTTGCTGCAATGCAACTATAAATGGACTGTTTTCTTAATTTATCTTTCTGTTGGTTTGTGCTTAGTGTATAGAAACAAAACAGATTTCTGCATATTCATTTTGTATACTGCAATTGTACTGAATTCATTTATTAGTTTTAATAGTTTTTGGTGGCATCTAGAATTTCCTGTATTATAATATCATGTTGTCTGCAAAAATGAATTTTACTTCTTCCTTTCCAATTTGGATTCCTTTCTTTTTCTTGTCTGATTGCTGTAGTGAGGATTTCCAATACAACGTTAAATAAGAGTAGGGAGAGTGGCCATCCTTGTTTTTTTTTTTTTCCTGGGCTTAGAGGAAATGCTTTCAGTTTTTCCTCATTGAGTCTCAATGTTGGTTGTGGGTTTGTCATATATGACCTTTATTATGTTGAGGTATGTTTCTCTACACCTACTTTGTTGAGAGTTTTTATCACCAATGGATGTTGAATTTTGACCAAAGCTTTTTCCACTTTGGACATCTAAGATGATCATACAATATCTATTCTTAAGTTGTGGATGTATCACACAGATTTGTGGATTTGAATCACCCTTATAGACATGAGATAAATCCCACTTAATCATGATCCATTTAATGTATTGTTGAATCCAGTTTGCTAATATTTTGTCGAAGAATTTTTGCATCTGTTTATCAGGGGCTTCCCTGATAGCTCAGTTGGTAAAGAATCCACGTGCAATGCAGGAGACCCCAGTTCTATTCCTGGGTTGGGAAGATCTGCTGGAGAAAGAATAGGCTACCCACTCCAGTATTCTTGGGCTTCCCTGGTAGCTCAGCGGGTAAAGAATCCAACCACAATGTAGGAGACTTGGGTTCGATCCCTAGGTTGGGAAGATCCCCTGGCGAAGGGAAAGGCTACCCACTCCAGTATTCTGGCCTGGAGAATTCCATGGAATATATAATCCATGGGGTTGCAAAGATTTGGACACAGCTAGGCGACTTTCAAAAAACAAATCAGTGATATTGGCCTGTATTTTTTTTTTTTTTGTAGTGTCTTTGTTTGGTTTTGGTAGTGGGTGATGCTGGCCTCAAAAAACTGTTTGAAATCATTTCTTCCTTTTAAATTTTTTGGAATAGTTTGAGGACAGGTGTTAACTCTTCTTTAAGTGTGTGGTAAAACTCTGTGTAGTCATCTAGTCCTGAACATTTGTTTATTGGGAGTTTTTATTTTTATTGATTCAATTTCATTACTAGTAATTGATCTGTTCATATTTCCTCTTTCTTCCTCAGTCAGTATTTAAAGATTGTATTTTTCCAGGAATTTATCCCACTACTACTTATGGCTATAGATGATTTTACTACTTTTGTTTTTAATCTTCCTACTAACTGTATTAGTGATTGTTCTACTACCTTTACTGCACAAATGACTTTACCAATCAGACTTTTTTTTTCCTTTCATAAATTTTATATTTCTAGTTGTGTTATTTTTTTTCCCCACTTTTAACATTTCTTGTCAAGCTGATTTAGTGGGTCTGAACTCTTAGCATTTGCTTGTCTGTAAAACTCTTTATCTCTCCTTTAGAACTGAATGATAGCCTCGTTGGGTACAATATTCTTGGTTGTAGGTTTTTTCCTTTCACCACTTTGAATGTATGGTGCCAATCCCTTCTAGCCTGCAGTTTCTGCTGAAGTCAGCTGAGTATCTCACAGAAGTGCCCTTGTACATATCTAGTTTCTTTTATCTTGCTGCTTTTAAGAGTATCTCTTCATCTTAAATTTTGGTCATTTCAGTTATAAAGTGTCTTTAGTGTAAACCTCTTTGGCCTCATCTTGTTCAGGACCCTGTGCTTCCTGAAACTGGGTGTCTGTTTCCTTTCCTGGGTTAGAGGTGTTTTAAGCTATTATTTCTTCAGATAAGCTTTCTACCCCTTTTCCTCTCTCTTCTCCCTCTGAGACCCCTATAATGCAAATCTTAGTATGCTTGATGCTATTTCAGAGATCTTTTAAACTGTCCTCATTTTAAAACATTCTTCATTTTTCCTGTTCTGCATGATTTTCACTACTCTGTCTTCTAGTTCACTATTCCATTCCTCTATATCAAATAATCTCATTTATTCATTTACTTTTTATTTCCATTATTGTATTCTCCAGCTGTTTGATTTCTCATTGTGTTTTCTAACTTTTAGGTTAAAATTCACACTGCTTGTCTGTTCTTTCCCTGAATTCATTGAGCACCTTTATGATACAGACTGCTTTCTCCACTTTCATTCTTTTTCTGAAATTTTGTTCTTTTTCTTCATTTGGAACATATTCTTCTGTCTCCTCATTTTGCCTAATTCTCTGTGTTTATTTCTATGTATTAGGTATACCATCACATTTCCTAAACTTGAAGTGTTCCTTACACTGGAGTTGTCATAGGGAATCCAGTAACACAGTCCCTCTGGTTACCAGAGGCATATACTCAAGGTATCCACTATGTGGGCTGTATGGGTCCTTCTGCTGTGGAAAGGTTTACTACCATGGGTGTACTGGTAGGCAGGGCTGACCCTAGCCCTGCTGGCTCCCAGGTCCTGCATCATGTGGTGGTTGCTGGCCCAATGGTGGGTGATATAAATCCCAATATGGCTGTCTGTACTGCCTAGAGTATCCTAGGATGGTGCCAGCCTACTGTTTTGAGCAGGTACTCTCCCACTACTAAGAGGTTAGAGGGAAGACTCCAAAATGACTCTTGCCAGCACCAGTGTCCTTGTGATAGAATGAGCTACCAAAAGTTGCTATCACTAATGTCTGTGTCCCAGGAGGAATCCCAGTTGTCTCCTGCATCTCTGAGAGGCTCTCCAAATCAGCAAGTTGACCTGACTCAGACTTCTTTCAAATTACTGCCTCTGTGCTGGAACTTAGAGCATGTGAGACTTTTGCATGCACCCTTTAAGGGCAGAGTATGTTTCCTACAGCCCTCTTGCTCTACTGTACACAAGTCTGGCTTCCGAAGTCAGACATTCTGGGGGCTTCTCTTCCTGGTACAGGACTCCCAAGCTGGGGAAGCTAATATAGGGCTCCAACTGCTCACTTCTGGGGGGAACCTCTGCAATTGTGATTTTACCCTCAATCATGGGTCCCATTTTTGGCAGTGTAAGTCTCAAACATACTGCATTTCTGCCCCTCCTACCCATCTTGTTATGGTTCTTTTTTTATATCTTTAGTTGTAGAAAATCTTTTCTGCTAGTCTTCAGATCATTCTCGTAGATAGCTAGCTGCACTGTAAGTAGTTGTGATTTTGGTGTGACTATGGGAGGAGGTGAGCTCAGAGTCTTCCTACTCTGCCACCTTGGCCAGGCCTTTTATGATGGGATCCTTAACCCATGTGACTTCTCATAGAGCTTCTACGGGCCCTATGAAGTACAATGGGATCCAAAACTAGTGTTTCTCTATGACATCAATTCCTGCTCCTTCTAAGATAACAGTGCCAAAGGCAATTCTTTTCCCAAAAGGAAAACAAAGATAAGACACTGACCTTGAAATACAAGCTAGAAGACAAGTGAAACCAAGACAGCAAGGCTACAATACTGATCTATCTTGCCATGTCTACAGCTCAGACCTTTTTACCAGCCAAGTGCTGCTCTCCCACACCCCCTGCTGGATATCTAGGTGATTCTTCCAAAGTCCACAGCCCCATTTATACCTCAAAACATTAAAGAGACTAATCATTAAAGACAGGCCACGCTTGCTAATCACATTTCATTAACTTCAATGCTATACTCCAGAAAGGGAACACTCCTCAGTGGAAAAAGTTATTTGATATTAGGAAAAGTACAGAGTGTCCCTGGGCTTCCGTTTCCTCATCTATAGGATGTGATGATAACATTCAATCCCATATCGTTGCCATAGGATTATATGAGCTTGTACCTGCAACAGTGCCAGATCCTGGAAGACATCCAACAATTCTGTCTCTCCAGTGCCCTCCAAATGGCATATAACCTCATGGCTTGAAGCTTCATTTCACACTCTGCTATTACCATCTAGAAATTCCTAACAATTTTTAAACAAGAAGCCCCATATTTTTGTTTTTCACAAGGCCACACACACACTCATAGAGCCTGTGGGCTCAAATCCCCACTTACCACTCTTTAGGAGTATGACCTAGCACATGTTATCAAATCCATTTTAAATCTATTTTCTGTAAACTGAGGATAAAAACAGGCTGTTGTGAGAATTAAAGTAAATAATATATGGAAATAAACAGCACTGTACTACACATAGTCTATAAGTGGTAACTATTATTTGTTCTCAACAATGACAAAACGAGAATATATTAGTTACCCTCACTTTATATAGAATTTATAGAGAGTACATCTACTGTTGTGTTAGAAATTACCCCCAAAACTCAGTGGCTTAAAACATTTATTATCTCACAGTTTCTAAAGGTCAGAAATCTAGGTGCAGAGTAAGTGGGCCTTTGGCTCAGTCTCTCACCAGATCGTAGTCCACGTGGCAGCTGAGACTGCAGTCATCTCAAGATTCGAGTGGAAAAGAATCTGCTTCCAATCTCACTCATGTGGCCATTGGCAGGATTCAGTTCCTACTGGGTTGTTGGACAGAGAACCTCAGTTCCTTGGAGCTGCAGGCTGCAAGACCCTCTGTTTCTTGCCAAGTGGGCCTCTCTCCACAGGGGACTCCCAACATGGCAGCTTGCTTCCATCAGAACAAGCAAGCAAGAAGAACCAGAAAAAAAGACTGAACAAGACAGAAATCATAGTCTTTTTAGCCCAATATCAAAAGCAAGCTATTGCCATTTGTGCCATATTTAAATCATTAGAAGCCAGTCACTAGGTCCATCCCACACTCAAGGGGAAGGGATTACACAAGGGCACTATTGAGTCACCATAAAATTCTTATCTTGAAGTTCCAATTTCAGTATCTTAGAATGTGACTGTATTAGGAGACAGGGCCTTTAAAGAGGTAATAAGATTAAATTAGGTCATGAGAGTAGCCCTAATCCAGTGACTAGAATCATTATGAAAACAGGAAGAGATACCAGGGACTCACAGGCAGAGGAAAGGCCCTGTGAAGATGCAGTAAGAAGACAGTCATCTATCAGGCAAGAAGAAAGCCATATGAGAGATAGCAAATATGTCAAAACCTTGATCTTGAGCTTCCACCCTCCAGAACTGTGAAAAAATACATTTCTGTGTTTAAATTGCCTAGTCTGTGGTATTTTGTTATGGCAGCTCTAGTGAACTAATACAGGCAAAAATACCAGGAGGCTGGGAATCACTGGAAGCCATTTTAGAAGCTGCCACAGAGGACGCTGGACTAGTTTATTGTCAAGGCCCTATCATGCAATCACCTTTAAAAGGAACCTCTAAAAAAACTAAATAAATAAATAAAAGGAACCTCTACTTTTGCAGAAAGGAATACAGTTGGCATTCTCCACCATGTGAAAGTTGCTTGATAGCCATGGGGCAATTTGAAATAAATCTGTATCCAAGAAATTTTAAGCTCTGTGATTTACACTGTCACCTGTGAAGATGTCAATTGCTAGAATTAATATTCTTAAACCTTCAAAACGTTAATAATCTCAGATTACAGAACGTTAAAAAAGACTTTAAGATTTAACCTAATGTGTCCTAGTTTGGTGTACATCAGAAACTTGTTTTGAGATTAGATCTATTTCCTTTGTCATCATTTTTAGATCTACAAATACTCTAGGCATTTCCTGATCTAGTCAGAAAGAAAGGCCAATCAGAAAGCAAAGCCACAGTAATTATACTTTTTTTCCAACCAAGTTCTTTAGAAAGGATTAACATATGCTGAGTTTCCTACAGCTATAGCCTTTCAGAGAGGAGTCTTTCTCTTTAAGAAAAAGTAAATTAATAGTTCTCTGAAGACCTTTTCAAGTAAAATAACTCATGGGAGTTTTCTTCAAAGCATTTGAAAATTCTAATAAATCTAGCTACCCACTCACATCAATACTGTTAATTAGAGCCCCTTTTATTTAAAGAAAGAAAAGGAAAAAAAAAATAAGATTAAGCCAAGAATATCTGCCAACTCCAGCTCTCATTGACTACTGTGTCAATTAAAAAAATCAAAGTCTGGGACTTCCAGTTCCATCCATGACAGAATAGCTGATACCAGACTTAGACTTACTGACATATTCAGGACAAAATGCATAAAATAACAATTTTCAGGACTGGACAGCAATTAAAACAGAACTAGTACTTGAAAGAAGGAAAGCAAAACGAGCTTCATCACATTTACGCTGCTTAGGAAGTTGAGTCCAAGAAGAAAGTTGCATTACAAAGGACAGAGGAAACAGAGGGTGCCATGGCGGTTGGGATTCAGAGGTCAGGGGCTGGGTGGGGGAAGTGACAGGAGAGAACTTCAGAGCAAGAACTGGAAATTTTATAGAAATTATTCTCACATCCTTGGCTCCAAGCTGTATGAGCAGAGGGTGAGACTTTCAAGTCCTAGAAGAGAATAACGGTTGGGATACTGGACAGTTGGGAAGAAGTTTCAGGAGCAGCACAGTGCTGGGAAGATGGAGTTCCAGCCACTTAAGAGCCACAGTAGAGGGATATTGGATCCCAGACTTTCAGATGAGTCACAAAAAAAGATCATGCTTTAGGTATAAAGGTTACACCCTGGGTCAAAGGTGAAAACTGAAATTAAACCAATTAACAATCTAAATCCAATCCTCATCAGAATGGAGGTGATTTGCCAGTAACTGAATTGGCAGCTAGAATAAAATTCTAGTCAGTCCTAAAAAGAAAATCAACCCTGAATATTCATTGGAAGAACTGAGGTTGAAGCCAAAAGCTTCAATACTCTGGCCACCTCATCCGAAGAGCTGACTCACTGGAAAAGACCCTGACGCTGGAAAAGAAAGAAAGCAGGGGGAGATGGCAGAGGATGAGATGGTTGGATGGCATCACAGACTCAATGGACATGAGTTTGAGCAAGCTCCAGGAGATGGTGAAGGACAGGGAAGCCTGGCATGCTGCAGTCCATGGGGTCACAAAGAGTCGGACACAACTGAGTGACTGAACAACAAGAACAAAATTCAACACTTTTTAGAAGCTAATACAATCCAGAGCTTCTACAAAGTATTATCCACAATATCTAGCTTGTGTTGATCTTAAAAAAAAAAAGCAAAAAACACAGCCAGTTGGAAAATGAGCTTATTCAGGAAGAGCAAAAGAATTGCAACTCAGAACATGCAAAACTACGGGGGGCACCACAGGCAAGTCTGAAGAGACTAGGGGAAAATGGGCCTTTATTAGGCTTTTAGGAGAAAACTAGTGAGGGCTGTGGAAGTTCTTTATTGGCTGTAGGCAGTAGACAGCTTGTTGTTGATGGGTCAGAAGGAATTCTTTCTTCCAACTGGGGTCTGTAAGTTGTGGGGAATGATATGTGGCTGAGAGCTCCCCCCTTCAAGTCTTCCTGATTCCATTTTAAATGAGGCTTCCTTTATTTTCACACATGAAATAAAAAATTACCAGGGGAGAAGAATCAAGGTAAAGAGACTAATAGCCAAGAGTTAGAATGATGAGATGCTCCGGATACTGAAGTTTGCAGAAATGACTTCAAAATAACTATAGTTAACATGTAAAGTAACACAGAAGTTGACTGACAGTGACGATAACAAGAGGGGGTGTACCAACAGAGAACTGGGATCTTTATTTTTAAAGAAATCAAGTAGACATCTAATAATGCAAAGTTCAATATCAGAAACTAATAATTTATCAAGTGGGTTAGCAGCACAACAGAAAACACAAATTAATGAATTTGAAGATAAGTCAATAAAATAAATCCACACTGACTCATGAAAAGAGAAAAAAGAAAAGAAGAAAATAAGTCATCCAAAATTTTTTTGGAAAGATACTCTCTTATTTACCTTTCTTTTTCTTCTCCTTTACCCTAAACAAGCTATTTTTCTAATAAGGGAAACAGTTGGGTAAGAGTGAGATTTAACTAAAACTTACCTGGTAATAAACATCTACATAATAAAATTAGACAGTCTCTGACTTAACAACAGTTCAACTTTGAGTTTTTGACATCATAATGGTGTGAAAGTGAGACACCTTCAGTGGAAACCATATCTAGCTAGAATTTTGATCTTTTCCTGGGCTAGTGAAATGTGGTACAAAGTTCTGTTGTCATGATGGACAGCAACAGGAGCCTCAGCTCCTAGCCACCTGATCATGACAACAAACAACTAATACACTTAAAACCATTCCGTACCCACACAACTGTTCCGTTTTTCACTTTCAAAACCATATTCAACAAATTACATCAGATATTCAACACTGTGTTAAATCATTTTTGCCCAACCATTAAGTGTTGTGAACACATTTAAGGCAGGCTACGCTAAGCTATGATGTTTGGTAGGTTAGGTGCATTAAATGCATTTTTTTCTTATTTTCAACTTACAATGGGTATATCAGGGTGTTGAAGACAGTCCATAACTAAGAATTAGGCTTGGCCACAAAAATTAAGTGGAAGAAAGTCTGGACAATTTAAATTGCCCCCTTTCAAAGCCTCCACCCTCTCCACATCCAGGGTCCAGAAGCCAAACCACTGCACTCTTCCTCAAGTTCAGGACCCCTACTGGACTGCCCACTCTCCCAAAATTTGGTCTCAGACCCTCCATCAAAAAGGTGCTCACCTGTATGGATAAGTCCCTTTGCTATCCATCTGAAACTATCAAAGACATAGTTAATCGGCTAACTCCAATACAAAATAAAAAGTTTAAAAAAAAATTTTAAAAATGGTGCTCACCCTGTGTCTCAGTCCCTCAAGCTCTGGACACTGAGCAAATCAATATGCTAATTAACATAAATCAATTCAACTGTTAGCCCTTACATATTACCATTCAACCTGATAATCTGGAAATACATTACATAATGCAAAGAAGCAAATTACTGAGGTTGGAATTTGGTACTCTAAGACATACAGGTGAAGAATGGTGGTATTTTTAAATAGAGACTTTATTTTAAATAACAGTAATGAGGACGAGAAAGATGATAATAAAAATGACACTAGCTCCAATATTTGCTCTAATTGCATATAAGCTGATCCACGGGCCACTTAAACAACTCATCAATATGAGAAATAATGTAAATGCATAATCTTGGGCATTTTATTTATTTTCCTTCAATCTATTACTTAAAGACCCAAAAAAGCAAAAGAAAAAAATTAAATTTTGGAGAATGATCCTGTTAAAAGATACTCAGCATTAAATATATCACAGAGGAGGGATTTCTTCAAGACAGTAACCATACACTATTACAGAACATTTTTCCTCACATCAGAGCAGTATCTGCTTCTTGCATATACGTCTCATTAAAAATGCATCCAATGGTGAATCTATAGAAACTCCTCAGATCCTTGGTCCTGAGTTAAATGAACACAGGGCGAGTTAGACTCCAGGAAACTGGAGAACTGAGCTGAGCTGAGCAGAAATTCAGAGGTTGCACAGAAATGGATTTTGGGTAGGCAATTAACATTCTATGCATTTCTACTTCTTAGCTTACCAAATATTGAGACCTCACTATGTACCATGTACTAGTCCAGGTGTTAGGAATTTAAAACAAACAAATCAATCAGGCCCTTGCCCTTATGGTAAGAAAGTCAGGAAAATGGGGAGGATTGGGAGAGGGAGCAGGAAGAGAGGGAGAATTAACAGGCATTTGTTGAGGTCCAAAGGCAGGAGAGGTTATGACTCCAAGAAACTAATGTGATCCTTTTGGAATTTGTTACAAAAACCTTTTCTTGTTTCATTTCACCTTCAATGTCTCCAGTTGATCCTAACTATTTTAGGTAAGATCTACTTGATCTTATCTCCTCCCTGGAATCTGAAGTCAGGGTAGTAATAAAATCATTAAGAGAAGTTGTGGTGAAGTAAAATGAAAAACTATTTTAGTTATAAACTACAAATGGAATAAAATACAAAATGTAAACCAAAATATACCAAAAGATAAAGATGTGGTATATATACATATAAAGAAACACACAGACACACAGACACACACACATGGAACACTACTCAACCATAAAAAAAGAAATTTTGCCATCTGCAGCAACATGGATAGACTTGGAGGGCATTATGCTAAGTGAAATAAGTCAGAGAAAGACAAATACTATATGATATCACTTATATGTGGAATCTAAAAAATACAGCAAAATAGTTAATGTAACAAAAAAAATGCAGACTCACAGACAGAACAATCCAGTGGTTGCCTGTTTAAGGAAGGGGTAATTCAGGGGTTGGGGGCTTGGAAGTACAAATTGCTGACTACAAGGACATTACAATACATAGTACATAATAGCAATATTCTGTAATAGCTATAAATGCAGTATAACCTTTTAAAGTTGTATAAAAATAATACTTTTAGTTAAAAAGTAAAAACTATGTTTCCTAACAAACAAATACAAAAAACATATACCAATGAAACCTTAGGAAAATATTTTTTTCCAACCTCAAGAGAGAAAAAGACTTTGTGAGTATGAAATAATACCCAAATGGCATTTTTATAAGTCAATGATCTAGTTAATATAATTCAAAACTTCTACATGGCAAGGATGGCCATTAAGCTAAATCAAATGACAAATGAAAATTTGGGAGAAAACATCTACAACTAATATCACAGAAAAAAATTTCCCTAAAATATAAAGTGCCTGTAAATCAGTACAGAAAAGATCAATACTCCAACAGAAAAATGGGCTAAAGGAAACATAATTGATTCTTTAAAATATGAAAAGGTGCTACCTCACTCATTTAAAAAAAAAAAATGTTAACATAAAGAACTGTACTTTATCTGTTTAGAAAGACCAGAAAATTTGATAACACATGAGTCGATGAAACTGTTAGCAAACAGGGTCTTTTCATTAGTCTCAAAGACCTACTAGACTCCTAAAAGCATACCACTCAACCATTCCTCAGGGATGGCCTTTAACCTTATGGTCAGCTGTAATCCAGTGATTTCAGATCCAAGAAACAGACTTCCCTTTTGTGGAGACTTCCCAGAAGCACCACACAACACTTCTGCTTCTAGCTCAACTATCAGGTTGTCAGTCAGAGTCAGAGTCCTGCCAAGAAGTGTGGGAGCCTTTTAGCTTGCCTGCAACAAGCAGCTATGTAACACAATTTGAGTACCAGAAAATGAATTTTTGATTCTCTGACATGTCCACTTTTGCTGACCAAATATTCATACATACTAATTCTCAAGTATCATCTAGATATTGCAACCAAGTTATAGGTCAGGAATTCTGGGAAATGTGCACCTCCCATCTGCACTGAAGAGCCCTCCAGGAGCCAGCAACCTAAGAGCTTAAAGACAAGTTAACCATCCCCTACTTATCCAATATACAAAGGCAGAACAGGAGCAAGAAAATAGCATTAAAACTGCCATTCAAAAAAGAGGAGAGAGGAAAACCTACAGTGGTCACTGGTCTGTAGCAATATAGGATCACATGGGGGCAGAAACAGACTTCCTTTCCTGGCAGTATCTGGGGCTTTCAATTCTACTTCCACGGAAACCCTGGGCCCTCTATTTTCGCTCTCTAGGAGTTTCTTTCTTGTTCATAGTCTCCTCCTCAGTAAACATTAGGGAACATGAGGGAGTTGCTGACATTTCTTAGCTCACTTCCTGTTAGTGGCATTGTTTTGCTTTTTGTTTTCAGAAAAAAAAAATGTATTTCTTCCTGTCTCCATGCCCTTTTCCTTATCTTCTGGACTCTGCTTGATGTGACAGAATGTGCTGCAGGACGTTTTATTCATCATCCCAGTTTTGAGTAAAATTCTAAGACTGTCATTGCTGTTTCTCAGACATGTCCGACTCTTTGCGGGTCACGCCATGGACTATACACACATCTTTGCTTCTTACAGGAAAGAAAGAGAACATCAATTCAAACTTCCCTATACAGTTTCTACATCAACCTCAAAAAAGTTTACCATTTAATTCAAAAGCATTTGCTGAGCACCTACCATGTGTGATACACTAAGGATCCCAGGTTCAAGGAGATCCTGGCCCCCATCTCGGCATGGTGGTTACAGGGTATACAAAACCGGCAGCACTCATCAAGCTGTACACTTAAGATATGCTCATTTTATGTAAAATATACCTCAATAGAAACATAGGCTATTCAAGGAAAGATAACAAAAATAAACATTTAGAGTTTATTACAGCTGGCATAATAATTTCAAGTAAATTACATTTGTGATGTGAATTTGACTACTCTATGTGCTATTGTGTATACAGCCCTGGATATTGGATGAAGCAGATGGGCCCTCTTTATGGAATTTGGAATGTTAATATTTTGTAGTTGCTATATATGTCTATGATACCATTTCATTAGTTGTATAAATTACTTTTAATAGTGGCACATATCAATAACAACATAAGCTTTTAATTAGCAGACATGGGTTGAAAAACGAGTTTCCTCTGTGATTTGGGGAAAATGACCCAAACCTGTTTCATCTGTAAAATGGAGTTAATGTCCTACTTCATAGCATTGTTGTGGTGACTAAATGAAAAAAGTGCCAAGTCATAGTAAACATCCCCTCTCTCATATCATCTCCTCCCAACATCTTTTGATGTCATCTTTCATCAAGGCTTTTTTTTTTTTTTACCAATTATGAATAACACAAGAGAATAATACTGGCCTTTTATAATGACTCATAAGTTTCCAGTTCTCAAAGCATTTTACACTTAACACATATAATCTTATGCACCCATTCATTCTTATCGAATATCTACATGTCAGGACCTGTGCTAGCCTCTAAAAATACATAAAAATATCCTGTGTTTATGTAGTTTGCATTTTCAAAGTGAGGTAAGATTATATATATATAAAATCAGGAGAATAAAATTTCTTTGAAGACAAGGTGAAATGTGAGAATGGGCCAACAAGACATGCAGGTGGCCACATGAAGAAACTTAATATCACTACTTAACAGGGAGATGTAAATCAAAACTATATACAATGAAGGTATCAACTCACACCAGTCAAAATAGCCAACATCTATAAACAATAAATGCTAGAGAGGGTGTGGAGAAAAGGGAAGCCTCCTACACTGTTGATGGGAATGTAAACTGGCATAGCCACTAAGGAGAACAGTATGGAGGTTCCTTAAAAAATAAAAATAGAGCTTAAATATGATCCAGTACTCTCACTCCTGAGCATAGATCTGAAAAAAATAAAAACTCTAATTCAAAGATACACTCACCCCAATGTTCACAGCAGCACTATTTACGCTAGCCAAGATAGGAAAGCAAACTAAATGTCCATTGACAGATGAATGGACACATACACACATGAATACTATTCAGCCATAAAAAAAATGAAATACCATTTGCAGCAATGTGAATGGAACTAGAGATTATCATACTAATAATCAGAAGTAAATCAGACAAATATCATGATATCACTTACTCATAGAATCAAAAAAATGATATAAATATTTATTTACAAAACAGAAATAGACTCACATAGAAAATAAACTTATGGTCACCAAAGAGGGATAAATTAGGAGTTTTGTATTAATAGATACACACTATTATATATAAAATAGATAAACAAAGACATACTACATAGCACAGAGAACTATATTCAATATCTTCTTATAACCTATAATGGAAAAGAATCATATATATATATATATATATGTGTGTGTGTGTGTGTGTGAATACTGAATCACTTTGCTGTATACCTGAGACTAACACAACATTGTAAACCAACTATACTTCAATTTTTAAAAAATAAAATTTTAAAAAAGACAGTGAGTGACAAGACTGGTGTGGAGTTTGCTATTTTACGTAAGGATCAGAGAAGTCATCCCTATCAAAATGGCATGTGGGCAGAGAACAGAATAAAGCCATACACATGGATATCTAGGAAAAAGAATTCCAGCAGAGAGAATAGCTAACTCAAATTCCAAAGTGAGAACATGCCTGGCCTTTTTGAAGGACAAGAAATCAAAATAGCAAGAGTGCAAGTGAACATGAAGAATCCTAGGTGAGTAACAGATAAAAGGCACATAAAACCAGCTTTGTTTTGTAGGTCATAGAAAGGATTTGGGCATTTATTCTCAGTGAGATAGGAAACCACTGGAGAGTTTTGATCAGGATGTGATGTGATCTTACTTTTAAAAGGATCACTCTGGATATGCTAGGGAAGACTTTAATGCCTACTGGGAAGCAAGAAGGCTACTGCAAGACTAGGACAGTATTCACAAATCTGAGTTGTACCGTCATGACAGGGCTTTTTAAAACACAGATTGATCGCACAAAAAGATGTTCACAAATGATCATAGCAGCTTTATTCATAGTAGTTAATAACTGGGAACAACTCAAATGTCCTCTACATATATCCACACCATGGACTACTCAGCAATAAAAAGGAATAAACTGAATAAACACAAACCTCAATCCATCTACAGAGAATTACAGTGAGTGGAAAAAAGCCGATCCCAAAAGGTTACTTACTGTATGATAATTTATGTAACTTTCTTACATATGAAAATGCAATCAGAAAAACCATAGAAATGGACAATAAATTACTAGTTGCCAAGGGTGTGAGGGAGGGAGGTAAGCTATTAAAAAGGCAACCTGAGGGATGCTTGTGGTAATGGAAAAGTTCTGACTGTATCAACATCAATATCCTGAAATCATATAGCCTTACAAGATGCTACCACTTGAGGAAACTAGGTAACGCGCACAGGGATCTTTCTATATGGGTTCTTACACTGTATTGAATTCTACAGCTATCTCAAATAACAAGTTTAGTTTAAAACAACGCTGGAAGTAATTAAAACACAGATCATTGGAGGTCATCCCATTTCTGATCCAGGAAGAGCTGAAAATGTGCTCTGCTAAGAAGCTTCTAGGACTAGGATTGCTAGTCTAGGATCAGCCATGCCGACCACACAGAGTAGGAAACAGCTACCCACTCCAGTATTCTTGTGGTTTAGGGACTAACACACTGAGACAAGTATTATCCCTATTTTGCTGAAGAAACTCCAGTCTAAAGAGTAAGTGACTTCTCTATGAAGGGCAGTAGAAACTAAGTAGCAGGACCAGGACTCAAATCAGGTCCTATCAGCTCAGGGTTTGTCTAAGTGAAATTAAGGTCAGAAATAATCTTTTGCACAGCAAAAATTAACACAACATTGCAACTATACTCCAACTTTTAAATTATTTAAAAAATAAAAAGAAACCATCGTATTTGTAAGGACTCTCTAGTGTTTAACACAGAATAGACTCATGTTAGATCAACAGGACTGCACTGTCCTAAAATCTAAAGTTCAAATGCAGCTTAATTATAAACATTTCACAAACCTTCAGAAATAAACTTTAAAGTATAGACTTAGTCTCAGTTCTTATCCTGTGCCTTGAACAAATGCTTAAATTCTGTTCCTTAGCTTCCTCAGATATAAGAACTAGGAACTAGTCCCTTTCTACTTAATTCCCAATTTTTTACTTAAAAAATATTTGGGGGTTTTATAAACAGCTACAAGTTAGCTCCTAAAAGTATAAAACCACTTGTTTCCTACCCATATAAGTATTTTATCAAATTGGGCACTTGCCATAGCTTTCTCAAGTTCTAGAAAGCCTGAGTGAAAAAGAAAAATGTGTACCAAAATACTAACAAAAATTCACTGACAACCCATTTAGTAGAACGAATGGGGGTGTAGAAGAAGGCAGCCACAATTTTAAGCAATTCTAGAGGATTTAAAAGCTAGTCAGAGCTCTTAGCAAAATCATACGTGCTCAGATTCATGAAATGTTAAAGCAATTACATTAAGTACATACCAGAAATGATTTCCCTGCAGTTAGCTCTCAAGAATTCCACTTTAAAACTCCCTTATACAATAAGCTTCCATAATAGTCTACATCTCCATGGCAAAGATAACAAAACTTGAGAAAATAGGTTTAAATTGCCAAGAGGGCGTTACATTAGAAATGAGGAGGAAATTTCTGGTAATGATTGCTCCAGTTACCTGAGATTACATTCATGATCAATCTCTGACCCAGACGTTTAAAATATTCAACATTCAATCCAATGGGCTCCTCCCAAATAGTGTCATCTCTTGTTCCAGGCCTACTTTCCTATAATTAATTACAATTCCCCAAAATAAGTAAATAGATCTATTTTGTTAGAATTACAGAAGCTAAGTTTAAGAAAAAGGGAGGTGAGGGGTGCTTTCAAATACAGATAAAGGTCCTAGGAAACCACAACATAGAACTGAACTAGTTCCCATAAATGCCTTTATCAGAAAATAGGAAGTACTACTGTTCTGTGTAGCTCTCCATGGGCTCCTGCTCAGCCACCTCCAGCTTCCTAGTGAGGGAAATTTTAAGACTCACATTTAACTCACAGATCAGACATATAAGCCTCCAATGCCATTCTCATGCCCTGCCAACACAGCCGAAGAATCCTATTTCATCAGAATGTCACCCCTGGAAGTTAGGGCCCAGTATGTCACAGAGAGCTCTCTCTCCTTATACTACCTCAGAACATCTCAAAAGGAGTTATTAATTCACTGCAAAGGGAAACTGGAATCCATTTGTTAAGGGAATGGACATGAATTAACTTGGAAATGTTCTTATTTTTCAAAGTATCATCTAGACACACAGATCCCTGTTTTGAAAAAGTACCAAATGGCTAAATTTTTACCTGACAGTCCTATTAGATTCAATTCAAAAAGGACTCAAGACATAACATTGTTAAAAACATTTATTTTAATACAGTCTATCATAAATAAGTCAGTAGAGGTTCCATTCTGCCACAGACGCATCTGAGAAGTAAGAGCCCTGTGCCATCCAATTGGTGACCGTCTGAACGATGTCCCATCTTTTATCCCAGCCAGAGAGCACACCTTCCATGTTGTTCCTCTGCATTGACTGCTTCCAAAACCAGATGACCAAACAGTCCTTTATCCCCAAAGTAAGCTAAAATGTTTGTGAAGAGGAGAAATAAATTAAACCCCAACGTAAAAACTTCTCAAACACAGCTTAAGAACTAGAAGATTTTATACATTTATGTTCATGTTTACTCAACCATCAAATTCAAAATTAGCAGAAGAATCAATCTCAAGAAGCAAAAAATCAGAGGCCTATTTAAAGAAATACAATTTTATTACTTTTAATTGTAGTTACCTATTATAAACAAAAAGGAAAACAGAAATTGAGGTCAATCAAAAGAGTGACATGAAGGATTGATGAAACCAGAAAATAAAGGTACATCCTTGTTAGATACAGGAAGGAGACAAGATGTGTCTTATTTCTAAGTCCTGTTGATTAAAAATGTAGTTTCTAGTAGTAAGTCAACTTAAATAAAATTGCATTACAAAATGACAATATGAGCATTCTATTAAGTTTGTAAGTTTGTATTTAGAAAGTATTTTCCTTTTGTGTATAAAGCAAACCAACATGCACTTATTTTCAATTTTCAAAAGTGTATTAAAATCTCCCATTAAATCCCAAGTATATTTGCATACAATTAAGATATGAAAACAAAATATTCATTTATCAAGGTCTCTCCCTCATTGGTAATGAGCATCTAAGATAAACAGAAAAGAAAATCTTCCTTGGCCTTATACAGACAATAGGAACAATCATTCTCCCAGTTAGTTAATATTCATGTATTTTGCCTAAATAATGTTTTACTAAGATATTGCCCCTTATTCACTAAATATTGCATTTTGAATAAGGCATTCATATCAAACAACCTAATACACAGAACCATCCTGTGTGAAAGAGGATGGATACTGATGAATGGGGACCTAATCCCCAGGAATCCAACAACTTAACAAGGAAAATACACCAGTAAATCTTGAACCACATTATTTTCATAAGTACTATATAAATAAATTTGTATATAAACAATAAACTTTATATTCCTGAGTTTTACATTAATAAAACAGTTACATTACTGAAAACCCTGACAAATACAAGTCTATTCCTTTCCGGGTACAGACTAGGCAACCCAGGAAGACCTCTTTGGTCAGTCTCCCCAGTATAAGCAGCATAGTATACAAAATTCTGTAACAGGATAACCCTTCTCAGCACTCAGTTCCTTCCTAAATCACAAATACCCCTGGAAAGAAATCAGAAAATGTCCCTAATGACAGAAAAGAATGATCATCACCACCAGAAAGGAGAGAAGCACTGAGATGACAATAAAGACATGAGAAAGCAGTGGGGGGTGGCTGCCTCACTGTGAAAGGTCAACTCTTGGTGAGATATCTGAAGCCAATACAACAGATGGGCACATCTATCCCCACTTCTGGGTTTTGTATCACCTGGAGCACAAAATGCTGTTTCTCAGCACGCAGGTCCAGTCTAAAAACTGTACAAGAAGAAATGCTATATCAATTCCTGTCCCAACACCACAAAGAAGTTAGGATCTTTTAATTAAGTTAATTCAGCACTTTCAAAGTGTTCCCAAAGTATCTGGCAGCCACTTCAGGTACTCACAGGACAAAACGAATAAAAACAAGCAACAAGCTTAATACAAAGCAGAGAATGAGACATGGAACACAAAAAATGGAGCAGTTTCTGCTAGGAGAAGGCGGAAAAGATTTAAGGAAGAGGTGATAAATTTGAGATTGAGCTTTTCTAAAGGTAGGTTTTCATCCAGTGGAAACTGAGGGAAGAAGCATTCCAGGCAGACAGAGAACAAGCAAACAGACAAAGGCATGAAAAAATACAGTTTATTCTGAGATTCACACACAGTATCATGTAGCAAGAGCCTGGTTTCACAGGAGAAAAAGTGGGGTGAAGGAGATGACAGAGAAAGGCTAAAAATTATTATTAAGTTTATTGCTCATACATTATGTGTCAAGCACTGTTAATAATCTTAATAATCTTATTAAATTCTCAGGAAAATCTTATAAATTAGATATTATAAACTTATAAAAGACGAAACTTCATCTTAGGTTAATAGCCTCTTGGAAGTAAGTATTTGATGATAATTTTCAGTCCTTGAAAAATGCTCACACAGCTTGACCAGGTAGCCCCATCTCTGACAGTATTCCCTAAGGTACTGTTTCACTGAGGAAATAACTGGTCTAAGGTCAATCAGCTACTCAGGAGCAGACACGTTGCCTGAGTCCCCATTTTACAAAAAAGAAAACTGATAGTTCAAGGAGTAAAAACTCAAAAAAAAAAAAAAAAGCTTGATGGGGACCTCTGAAAGCAGTTTTAAGAGGCTGTACCACAGAAGATTAAGAAAAGAGATGGAAGTGAAGAAAGGAAGCAGGGAGTGAAGACCATTCATTAAAGAATTTTATCAGTAAACAGTAACAGCATAAATGGATATGTAGACAGCACATTTGGCAGAACCCTGAAGAAAAAACCTTGCTTTGAGAAAAGAAGAGACTGGCAAGGCAGAGAAGGTAGAGGAAATTCATATCAGATGGCATTGTGCTAAGTAAAGTAGCAGATCATATTATCTGGGGGAGGCCACATGACCCAGTGGAAAGTGTACAGGCCTTGGGGAAAGACATACTCCACTGCCCACCGACTGTATGATCAGCTCTGAAGGACTGAAGTAACAATTAGAGATGCTGTATATAAAGCACTTAATACAGTGGCTGACATGCTACAAATGACTGTTAGTAATATGACCATTATTATTCTTCCCATTCTAGAAAATAGTAGCTTAGATTAAGAGTGTGTAGAAACAGAAGATCTAGAATAGCAGTAAAAAGTCGGTTAGGACAATCCACAAGAAACGCCTGGGAGACAGAAGGTCAAGGTGGAACTCCACAGCACCTGTGCAGGGGCGCTACTCACCACAGTGCTATGAGTACCAGTCCTTTCTACAGAGCAACTCTTCCTGTTCCAGATTCTGCCTTCACACATACACACACCCATATATACACACAGGCATACATACGGTTTTCACAAGTATGTACACAACACGTGCATGTGAGTATATGAATACATATACTCTGTGTAGCTGTGTGTATGTATGTGGAAGTTTTACCAATGTTTATCCAACACCATCAAGCCTGTTTTGGAGAAAGGAAATTTGAAAGGAATGCATTTTCAGAGCCACAAATGTCTGTACACTGACATTAATCCCATAAGAATTTATCACAAGGAAATAAATCAAAATCTATAAGACCTATGCACATAAAAATGTTTGTTATATTGCTAGTTAAAATACTAAAAAAAAACCTGAAAAACCTAAGTGATCAACAAGTGGAAAATACATGGACTATCAATTCTAATTTGGGGTGAAAA
Organism: Odocoileus virginianus; assembly: GCF_023699985.2. Classification (NCBI taxonomy): domain Eukaryota; kingdom Metazoa; phylum Chordata; class Mammalia; order Artiodactyla; family Cervidae; genus Odocoileus; species Odocoileus virginianus. Next base: position 795,413 of record NW_027224346.1, on the reverse strand, counting down.
AAAAATCCTCTGTACTGTTGTTAGAATGATACAAAAAGTTCCACATATCTTAATAAGGATAAGACAGGAATATGGGAATTAAGAACAGTTCAGCTTTTAAAGTGGCAGGATAAGTTAGTTCTTTTCCTTTTAAAACATGCTTCATTATGGATATAACACAGCACAGTAAGTAAAAATTAGGAAGAGGAGAGAAAGCAGTTACCTGATAATCAAAGTTAGACTGGTCTGCAAATTGTTGCAATTTTCCAACAGCCCAAAACTACACCTGACCGATAAAGCTCCATTACAATACCTAGCACTACTTCTCTTCTGCTTGCCGTGATTTAGTACTTATATATGAACATTTGCCCTGCGATGCTTATTTGTAAGAGCAGTACCTCAAAACAGTTGGTTCAGGCATTCCAGGATCTGCACCTCTCTTAAATCCTGGGGGAAAGGGAGAGGGAAGAAAGAGAATGAAGACCAATTAAAACTCTAGCAGACAAAAAATTTACAATGTTTTCTTTCTAAATCAATACTTGGTAGCTAGAATGACATCCACATCTACCAGAACTACCTAGATTTACCTGTGCAACAGAATAGTTTTGAATCTTCACTAGAGTATGTGATCATGTGCAGAACTAATCAGTAGGGAAGACAAACTACCTTATTCCTGTAATAGTAGCCTACTTAGCACACACTATCTTTCATTCTTAGTCATTACCCACAAAAAAGACAAACTACCAAATCAAACTGAACGAAGGACTACAAAGAGTACTAGGACTGTTTTTTAAAAGCATATATTTTTTTAAAAACTTTTTATTTTGTATTGGAATATAGCTGATTAAAAATGCTGTGCTGATTAACAAGGCTGTGCTGGTTTCAGGTGGAGAGTAGAGCAACTCAATACATATCCATGTATCCATTCTTGCGCAAACTCCCTCCCATCCAGGCTTCCACATAACACTGTGCTGCACGGTAGGTTATCCATTTTAAATACAGCAGTGTGTACACCTGTCCATCCCAAACTCCCTAACTATCCCTTCCCCTCATTCTTCCCCACCCCCACGAGTTTGTTCTGAGAGTCTGTTTCTGTAAAAAATTATACTTTTTTAAAGAACAAAATTGAAGATATTTTATCCCCATGAACCTCTCTTTACAAAGCAACCAAAGACTGGTGATAGAGGGGAAAAAAACTTCAAGCTATTGTTAATTAAATCAATGCTCTTATTACAAGCAATAGCTGTAATCAGACTAATCAGCATTTAAAGATGAACGCTGACCCTGTGTTTGGGGAACCAGAATCTTTTATAATGGGCAGGGACGGCATGCCTCCCCTTGACCCTGGTACTATTTTCCAAAGCTGCCCACCCTACAAACACCCTTAAAAGCATGAACAAACGGTGGCCACTGCCTCTGCTCACAAGATTTGTAGAAATTCAAGACACTGTGGAGAACTGTCTTCCAACAGGTAACTCGCTAAAATCTTTTCGTTGATAAATGTCCAAACAGATGCTTTATCGGGTCGCTGTCCTATTTTATAGCACTATATTCCCACTGTCCTTCCAGAAGCCCTAAAAGGTTATGTTTGAACCTAAACTACACCAGATAAATTCAATATGCACTTGCAAGGTTTTACTGAGAAGTAAAGCATGGGAACTAGGTCAGACCTAAAATTAACCTTAGATACAGTATAAGGAAAAAACAATGGTTAACAAGGACAAATAAAAAGATAGCCTTAACATCAATCTCCACCTGAGCTAGACACAAGGGTACCAGCACTAAACAGCAGGATTACTGGTAATCCTAGCAAAAAGAACATAGCCAGTGTGCACGAAAAGGAAAATAATTTTAGGGTGGAAAAGAAAAGCATTATCTACTCTTCAAACCAAAACCCTCCTTATACAGATTTTAACAACCAGCTGAAGCTTTCTGGCAACAGAAAAGGAATTTCAAAAAGGAGAGGCGAAAAAGGTACCTGAAAAAGACTTACAGAGGAGCAAAGAATCCACACGGACAAAGAAAGCAGGAGCAGAGTAAAATGGGACCCGACATACACAACAATAGAAAAATGACATAGAACAAAGATGGGGAAGAATCAAAGACCCCGTAACTTCCTTCCTTAGCTAAAAGGACAGCTCCTCCCAGCGTTTGCCTAGCAAAACTGGGCCCTTCTACAGTTAAGAGAAGGCTGGCAAGGAGGACAGTTGGGAGAAGGAGGGGAATAACAGCCTGTAAGAGCAGGCTACTTGCTCGCTCTAATTTTCAATACCTACACAAAGTTACTAAAATCCAGGGAACTAATGCTTCTTTTAAAAATGCAGTACCTCCCTGGTGGTCCAGTGGCTAAGACTCTCTGCTCCCAATGCAGGGGGCCAAGGATCCAACCCTGGTCAAGGAACTAGATCCTACAAGCTACGACTAAGAACTGGCACAGCCAAATAGGTAGTAGTTTTGACAAAATGTGTTGTAGGGACTTCCCGGGTAGTCCGGGAAGCGGTTAAGAATCCGCTCTCCCACTGCAGGGAGTGCAGGTTCACTATCTGGCAGCGGATGTTTCACAGGACCACGGTGCAGCCAAACCCCGCCCCCCCCCCAAAAAGTGCGTCCAAAATAAGGGAGGAGGGTCTTTTCAAGCCCTGCATTCTGAAGTATCTCCAGGTTATTAGTTGGCTTGCAAGTCATGGGGAAATGGGAGCCACAATTGCCTACAGAATATCCAGCATAATCAAACGCTCCGTCAAGGCTGAGTGAATGTACTGCATTTTACAAAAAGACATGACACCTAAAAAACATAAAACCAAAAACAAGAAGCAGCATATAGTTAAAAATCATAGGATTGTGAAATGTGAACCGGAGTTTTACAAAATGCCAAGATTTACGTTCAAACTGACAAAGGCGAAACGCTATCCACTCCATCCTACTGCCTGAACAAGGCAATCAGTTTAAAATTACAAAACTACCCCAGGCGAGAAACAGTGTAAAGTCTCAATGTGCGGCCCTAGGCAAAAATATGTGCCTTACCATTTTCAAATTTCTGCAATACAGCATGGTGGTTAAGAGTATGGGCCTTGATGGCCCAATGCTTGACTTCATAGCTCCCCCATTTGACAGCTGTGTGGCCTTCAGCGAACAAAACTGTTCTATGCCTCGGTTTCCCCGCGCGTAAAACCTCTACCTGCACGTGAGAACGCAGAAGTATCCAACAACTATTGTCATAATCATGCCTCAAGGCAATGGCATACCCATGAGGCTTACGAACCTCTTTCCACTTAGGCCCACCTAAGTGGAAACTTCCCGGAAACACACCTAGGGTCCAAATATGAATTAATCACTTTCACACACATCAGGCCTTCAGGTCCACGCACATCAGGACTTTTCAGGTCCCCAAAATCCTGAAAAGTAGGTCACCTCTTGCTTACAGATGTATTAACAACATGGGAAATATTACGTGACTTGTTCAAGACCAGAAAGAAAAAAAGGGGGGGGGGGTATAGAACAAGAACGCGAACTCAGCTTAGACTGACCACATTTGACCAGAGAGCCTCGAAAGAAGTGCTCGGCGTGGTCGAGTTTCCCCCTTACGCCTCAGGCCAAAATGGAGTCTCAGCATCCGCGGCCCCTTCCCTCCCGTCTCCTACCAGGTTCTTCTCCCACTGACCCAGGTAAATCACGAGAGGAATAAAACCCCAGCGGATGGCAAATTGTCCTCCCTTGAAAAGCTGCTGCAGCCTCTGCTTGGCCTCTTTGCTCAGCTTCACCATTGCGACAGGGCTGGCGACAACCGTGAGAAAACTGGAGCAAACGCGTCAGGAATCGGAACGAAAGGAGACGCGCACGCGCCACACCGGCCTTTACGGCAGGAGTCGTGAGCGTCGCCAAACGAAGGTCGCAATTCATCGTCCTTAACCTGCCTCGCCCCTCCGCGGCCCCGCCTGTGGAAAGCGCATCCGTTGTTGATTCTCTTCGTTAGGAGGCTCAAGTTCCCTTCGCACTATTTAGGAATTGTCAGGTTTCTTTGACTGCTGGATGCCTGGGGCAATGCTCAGGGATTCCTTCAGCCCGGAACGCCCTTTCTCTTCCTAACAGCCTCACCCACTTTTCAAAGTTTATCTCCAAGTGTTTTTTATCTAACAGGGAAGGAACATTAAGGACTGAATATTAGTCCCAACTTTTATTCTCACTTGCTGTGTATTCTTGGACAAGTTATTTAACTTCCCTCTTTATCAGTTTGTTTCTTCAAACTGAAGTTTGATCTGCAAGGAAGATCACAAAAGTGAAAAGTGAACGTGAAGTAGCTCAGTCGTGTCCGACTCTTTGTGACCCCATGGACTGTAGCCCCCCAGACTCCTCCATCCATGGAATTTTCTAGGCAAGAGTACTGGAGTGGGTTGCCATTTCCTTCTCCAGAGGATCTTCCCGACCCGGGGATCGAACCGGGGTCTCCCGCATTGCGGGGAAGACGCTTTACCGTCTGAGCCACCGAGGAGTCAAGGAATGTCACAAACGGACACCAGACAGAGCGTCTGTTCATGCCTTCTTTGACTCCCAAAGTATTTGGTTGTTTATTTTTACATTTTAAATTACTTGTCAGCATTCTAAAGTTTGGGAAAGTTCGCATGAAAATCAGGACGTTTTCAGAGAATGGCGAATCTCATTGCAGTCAGCACCCATCTTGCCCTCGGTTTAGAACTGCAGTGGTCCTCAGCCCTGGCTGCACAATAGAATCAATGAGGAGATTAACAGGCTCCCTCCTGCTGGGGGCCAACTCCTACCAATTAGGATTAGTTGGGGGTGGGGCCCGGCCTTTGCTTACCTTTGAAGTTCCCAACTTCTGATTAAGTAACTGCCCCTCTGCAGTTGGCATTTGGGCTTTTGACCTCAAGGTTAGGACTTTTTTTCCTTTCTGTATTTATTTATTTTTAATTGAAGGATAATTGCTTTACAATATTATGTTGGTCTCTGCCATGCATCAACAGGAATCAGTAATAGGTATACATTCGCCCCCTTCCTCTTGAACCTCCCTCCCACCTCCTACCCCATCCTCCTCCTCTAGGTTGTCAGGGAAGGCTAGGAGTTCTTGATTAGTAAGGCTTTAAGAGATTTTTACGTCTTTGACCTTGGTGCCTTTCCTGACTCACCTCAAGATACATTATATTTTCTTTTAAATTCTCTTTTTTTTAAAGAGTTTGAGTGAAAATTTGCTTAAAACAAGAAGTTCCAAACCGGAAGTGGTTAAAAATGCTCACTCTTTTAAATTCGTAACGTGTTCCTGGCGCTTCTAAAATTTCCCTGGTGGCTTTCTGGACATTCCTGTGCCTAGCTCATTACCATGATAATAACAACCAGTCTATTCTGTCTGTGTTAAGTGTTTTAAATGCAAAATTAGTCTCAAGCTTCAAAAGAATTTAAAGCATTAAAGCTTATTTTACTAATTCTTTTTTTTAATATTTATTTTATTATTTGGCTGTGCCAAGTCTTAGTTGCTGCATTCAGTTCAGTTCAGTCACTCAGTCGTGTCTGATTCTTTGCAACCCCATGGACTGCAGCATGCCAGGCTTCCCTGTCCATCACCAACTCCCGGAGCTTGCTCAAACTCATGTCCATCGAGTCGGTGATGCCATCCAACCATCTCATCCTCTGTCATCCCCTTCTCCTCCTGCCTTCAATCTTTCCCAGCATCAGGGTCTTTTCCAGTGAGTCAGTTCTTTGTATCAGGTGGCCAAAGTATTGGAGTTTCAGCTTCAGCATCAGTCCTTCCAATGAATATTCAGGACTGATCTCCTTTAGGATGGACTGGTTGGATCTCCTTGCAGTCCAAGGGACTCTCAAAGAGTCTTCTCCAACACCACAGTTCAAAAGCATCAGTTCTTCAGCTCTCAGCTTTCTTTACAGTCCAACTCTCACATCCATACATGACTATTGGAAAAACCATAGCCTTGACTAGATGGACCTTTGTTGGCAAAGTAATTTAATGTCTCTGCTTTTTAATAGGCTGTCTAGGTTGGTGATACCTTTTCTTCCAAGGAGCATCTTCTAATTTCATGGCTGCAGTCACCATCTACAGTGATTTTGGAGCCCAAGAAAATAAAGTCTGTCACTGTTTCCACTGTTTCTCCATCTATTTGCCGTGAAGTGATGGGACCGGATGCCATGATCTTAGTTTTTTGAATGTTGAGCTTTAAGCCAGCTTTTTCACTCTCCGCTTTCACTTTCATCAAGAGGCTCTTTAGTTCCTCTTCACTTTCTGCCTTAAGAGTGGTATCATCTGCGTATCTGAGGTCATTGATATTTCTCCCAGGAGTTTTGATTAGAGCTTGTGCTTCATCCAGCCCGGCATTTCGCGTGATGTACTCTGCATAAAAGTTAAATAAACAGGGTGACAATATACAGCCTTGACTTACTATTTCCCAATTTGGAACCAGTCCATTGTTCCATGTCGTAGTTACTGCATACAGACAGGATCCTTTTTTTAAAGGTGCAACACATGGGATCTAGGTCCCTGATCAGAGATCAAACTCGGGCCCCCTGTATTGGGAGCAGAGTCTTAGCCACTAGACAACCAAGGGAGTCCTTTACTTTACTAAATCTTATAAGAAGTAAACTATATATTATAGGCCTCCTTTTACAGGTCAGGAAACTCAACCTTTTATCCAAATGCCTGATACATAGTAAGGGTGCATTTCTGTCAGTGAAACTGAACAATGCCAGTCATTTGCCTTCATCAACATTCATGGAGCTATATGCTAGGCACTAGAGATGTATGATTTTTTTTAAAGGCATTGCCTTTAAGAACTTCATACTTGGGTGGAAAAGATGAGTAAATAAATGATTTCAATATACTGTGAATGTGCTAAGTTTCATGATAAATTTACACACAAAATATGATGGAAAGGCAAATGGAGGACACCTTACACTGCCTAGAGGCAAAGAGGAAATAAATTTGAATTGTTGAGGTAAAATCAACAGGTCTTTTTGGCCAAATGAATGTGGAGGGCAGAGTTGAAAGAGGTGGTCAAGATGCCTGCCCAGTTTTGAATTTGTGCAACTTACTAAGTAAGCAGTCTCACTCCTTGGTCTCCACAAAGTCTAAAGTATATAGATTCACCTTCACAGTGATTCCTATAGATAGGGATGGGGATTCAAGTAACATCGTAATGGCTGGAGGTGCTGCAAAACTTCAGTACTGAATTATTTATATATATATATATATATATATATATATATATATATAATGTACACACAAGAGATTCTTCTATTATAATAATAATCACCATGCACTTGTTACTATGTGCCTAGAAAGAAATGTAGAGACATATACTTCAAACGCTTTGTAATAGTAATTATCTCAGGGGATGAGGGAGGAAATTAATGGAAATCTTTACTTTTCATGTATTTCTCTGTAATATGTTGCTTGTTTTTCATAATGAGCATATATGACTTCTACAAAAAAAAAAGGCATATTTTAAAACAAAATTAAACCCTCTAAAGACTCCCCATTGCCTTCAGGATAAAAGAGTAAAGAGTTATTGCACAACCTACATGTTCCTGAAAGGCACCATATTATCTTTCATCTCTGCTGTTACTGCTGCCAGAAACGCCCTCCCAATTTCTTCTTTAAGGTCCATTCAAATATTTTCTCCAGTATGTAATTCCCCTGACTTGCTCTTGCCCTTGTCCAGGGCAAGCCAAACACTTCCTCCTGGTGCCCCCACTCTCAAGTTGACTTGTCATTATTTATTTACATGACTATTTCCCCAAATAGACTACAGGCAGAGACCCTCACAAATCTCATATCCTCAATTACTGTATATATACCACTTGTGGACTTAATGAATTTCATCAGGAACTAACAGCCTTGGTTAATTATGTTACTCAGTCAGCCATAGAACATGTATCTAAAATGCTTATTTGTAAATTTATGATTAGAGATATCCTTGGCAAAAGAATGGACATTTTCCCTCCTGGTGGACAATCCATTAGAAATAACTAATACTTACTGGGCACTTACTATAATGCATGCACTGTGGTTGCTCACATGCTTTAACTTGAATCCTCACAATTCTGTGAGCTGGGGAGTGTATTAACAACCTCATTTGGAGGAAACTGAGGCACAGGGAAGTGAAGTAAATTTGCCCAGCTTCATAGAACTGATAAGTAGTGGGAATAGGGTCTTTATCCAGATGCTCTTACACCAGAACTTGAATGTTAACCACGTTGCTACACTGCCTTATAGGAGAGATGTAAACATAGGACAAAAGAAAAGAAGTCATGTATTCTCAAAAAATATTTTCCTCATGCTGTGATAGATAAAAGAACTCTTTATCTTGTACTGGAGCAACACTCAGACCAAACGCTGGCCAGTGACCCAAAGGGATGCTGATTGGCTGAACCAATCAGAGACTCTCTAAATGAGATTTGAACTCAAGATAGAAAGAAAACTCTGACCAAAGCTGGTAAAAGAGAGAGAATAGAAGACATGAAGTAGTAGAGGGTGCAAGTCAGCAGAAACCATCAAGTAGAGAACATTGAGGTATAATGATATTTAAAAGCAGAGACATTACTTTGCCAACAAAGGTCCGTCTAGTCAAGGCTATGGTTTTTCCAGTAGTCATGTATGGATGTGAGAGTTGGACTATAAAGAAAGCTGAGTGCAGAAGAATTGATGCTTCTGAACTGTGGTGTTGGAGAAGACTCTTGAGAGTCCCTTGGACTGCAAGGAGATCCAGCCAGTCCATCCTAAAGGAGATCAGTCCTGGGTGTTCATTGGAAGGACTGATGCTGAAGCTGAAACTCCAATACTTTGGCCACCTCACGTGAAGAGTTGACTCATTGGAAAAGACCCTGATGCTGGGAGGGATTGGGGGCAGGAGGAGAAGGGGACGACAGAGGATGAGATGGCTGGATGGCATCACCGACTCGATGGACATGGGTTTGGGTAGACTCCGGGAGTTGGTGATGGACAGGGGAGCCTGGTGTGCTGCGATTCATGGGGTTGCAAAAAGTTGGACGTGACTGAACTGAACTGAACTGATATTCAAGACCTCAGATAAAGAATGACATGCTTTCTGGTTTTTGGTAGGAAAATAAGATAGTCCCATCTAGAGTTTGCTGTGGCCTGAACAACCTTCCGGTCCCCAGCTTTATTCCAAAGTTTGTAAGCCTGGCAATGCCACGGTTCTTGTTCTGTAATGTACAGGAAAGTGGAATTAATCAGTTACTTTACAAGTAACTGGTTTCAGCTAATTCTAAAATAACAGAAAAGGGGTGAAGGCACGAAGGTGAGAAGCTCAGGGGGAAAAATCAGCTGTCAGGCTTTCACCAGCAACATCCAGAGAAAAGGTAATAGTGTTTTCTTAGGGGGAAAAAAAAAAAAAAACCTCTAGAGAGGATTAGATGGTTGAGCTCTTTAAGGCTGCAAGGAGGAGAGAAACCTACAGAAATATGGGTGGTGTACATTTCTGGCAGCATAGCCCAACTTTACAGAAGAACATGAACGACTCCTTCGGATGTCTATTTACACATCTGAAAAATGGAAAGGGAGTAACTACTAGTTATGGGCTGAATTCTGTGCCCTACCACCCCCACGCCACTCCAAATTCAAATGTTGAAGGCTCAACCCCCTGTGGAGAGGTTTGGAGAAAGAGTTTTTAAGAAGGTAATTAAGGTTAAATGAAGAGTTAAGGGTGGGACCCTAATCTTACAGAAGAGAAAGAGAGCAGAGCTCCCTGGCCACGGGCACACAGAGACACAATGAGGGTGCGCATTGTCAGTGCTCCAGAAGGACTGAATGCACACAAAATGGCTTATAAATGTGGGTGGATGAAACAATGATGTTCAGATTCAGAACAACCACGTACCAAGCAGTGTGAGAGGTGCAAAGAACATGACGTTTTGGAGGACTGGAGATGATGTCCATGAAGGACCGGCCACCTCCCTGCACCTCCATCTAGGACTCTGAGCCTCTAGAACTGTGAGAAAACACACTTCTGTTGTGTAAGCCACCCAGTCTGTGGTGGTGTGTTATGGCAGCCTGAGCAGACTACTGAGCCTAACTCTGTTAGGCTACCTAACAGAGCTGTGTATCAGAAAAATTAAATCAGATCATGATGAAGTGAGTGAAGCCGCTCAGTCGTGTCCGACTCTTTGCGACCCCATGGACTGTAGCCTACCAGGCTCCTCCGTCCATGGGATTTTCCAGGCAGGAGTACTGGAGTGGGTTGCCATTTCCTGCTGATGTGTTAACAAAAGTACCACATGTTGGGCACCCCCTGTGCCCGATCCTTCATGGACATCATCTCCAGTCCTCCAAAACATCATGTTCTTTGCACCCCTCACACTGCTTGGAATGTGGTTGTTGAATTTTGAATCTGAACATCATTGTCTCATTCACCCACATTTATAAGCCATTTTTTATGCATTCAGTCATTCTGGAGTATTGAGTACAGATAATGTGCAGTTCCTTGGGCCATGTGGATCATTATGTGTGGAGACCCATAAGAAAATGAAGTGCAGTCCTCCACTTAGAGACTCTGTGATCTGGTTAGACAGAGTAAGACAAATACATTGAGAAGTTACTTGTCCATGTGACTGGTCTTTGGAAAAACAATAACATCATGTCAAGATTAAACACAGGGACTCGGGGGCAGAAGCTCTGGGTTTGAATCCTGGCTCTGTTACTTAGCTGTGTCAACTTATTTAACCTCTCTAAGTTTCTGTTCTCATCTACAAAAGAAGATAACAATAATAACCACCTCAGTTACTCTAAAGATGAAGAGATAACACACCTGAAATATGGGGCCTAACTAAAAGACTTAAGCAAAGATAAGTTTTTTCTATCATTGTTTGTTATTTGCCTCTTTGTTCTTAATGGTTTCTATTTCAAAGATGGACCTTTGCCAGTTTTTTCTCTAATTCTAATTTCATGAGTGTATCAACAGCCTTCCAGGAACTGGCTGCACCTACTAAATACAGAGCCACAGACTGGGCGAGGGACAGACTAATGCAAGGTGAGATAGAGTGGAAGCTCTTCAAGGAATATAGTTTATACTTTGTGTCCATTGAACCTGAATACAATGCTATGCCATGGAAGGAACCTAACTATATCCATTGCTACAAAGAAAAGAACACAGAGTTAGAAGTCAGGTGGATCTGAAAGCAAACTTGCCAAGGTTTGAATCCAATTCTGCTGTTTTGCCCAAACAAGAACCTCAAGAACTAGTTGATAATGTATCAGAAAAACTAATTAATTCACCATGGATACCAGGAGAACAGGGCCTATTTTCCAAAATGCAGCCACATATATGCACCAAAATGAAAGAGGAAAAAATATTTTACCATGCATCTTGTTTTCTAGAGATGGTATATTTAAAAATATATCAATATTCAGACACCATGTGATTTCTTGAGATTTTTAACTCTTTGTCCTCTTTTTTTTCTGCTAGGGTGTTTTGAGTGGACAGAAAATTTCTTATTGCCATGCTACAGGTTGGGATTCATGTGTATATCAAGCAAGAATATATGTGGAATACAGTTGCCACAAAGAAGAGATTAGTCACAAAATATCACTGGGATATCAATCAAGTGTAAACTTCTGCCAGGAAGAGGGAGTTTGAGAAAAGTGTCCTTCTCAGCTCCTGCTCACAAGGGTTTGGGAATCTTATTTGGGAAGACTGCCTATATCCTTGAAAGACAAGAGGGCGTGGGGTGAAGGCCCGATGTGTAGAGCAGACAATACAATGTTATAGATATTTGGATGAGAGCCAAGTCACAGAGGGCTGGATTCTTTGGCGGTACATCACAGAAGGGAGCCTGAGCTGACTTCTGATGGCTGGGGATAAGGGAGACTGGAATAAAGAAATGTTAGAAAAAGCAGGATTAGGAGGAGAGTGAAATGTTTAAGGTGGAACACAAAGCTCCAGGCAAGAAATAGAGACCACATTATAAAAAGAACCTAAATGCCATCTTAAGAAACTTGGATTTTAGCCAAAGAGTAGCTGGAAAGCTGCTGAATATTTCAGAGAAAAAAAAATTTACAAGGTGAAAGCACTTTATTTTTAGGGTTTAATTTTTTTTTAGTGTTCTTGATTTTGTTGAAAAGGGAATAAATTCACATAGTCTAAATTTAAAAGGTACAAAGGGTATCTGGTGAAAGGTCTCCCTCTACTTCTGTCCCCTGCTCCCTATTTTTATCCCTGGAAGCAAATCAATGTTACCGATTTCTTATATATTCTTCCAAAGATCTCTATGTTTATGCAAGCAAAGACACCCACATTCCTCCCCATCCTTGTTTTACAAATGGGATACAGTCAGAATTACTTACCTTAAAAATGTAATTTAGAGACTATTTTATATGAATATATAAAAAGATTTCTCATTACCTTCTTAAAAAACAGATGGACTGGTACAAAAGAGTGTAATTCTATTTCTTTCACACTTTGTTGGGCTTCCCAAGTGGCTTAGTGGTAAAGAATCCACCTGCCAAGGCAGGAGACACAAGAGATCCCTGGGTCAGGAGGATCCCCTGGAGGAGGAAATGGCAACCCACTCCAGTATTCTTGCCTGGGAAACCCCATGGACAGAGGAGCCTGGCAGGCTACAGTCCATGGGGTCGCAAAGAGTTGGACACGACTGAGAGACTAAGCACAGCACAGCATTGCACCTTCTCACCCAGTTCTTCTTGTAGGCAACCCAATGTGTCTACTTTTGTATACATCCTTCCAGAGATATTCTAGGCATATGGAAACAAATACAAACTCACGCATTCCCTCACCCCCTTTAAAAATATACAAATAGGATGCATACTGTACACTATCTCACCTTTTTAAAGTATTTCTTCGAAATGCAAATAAAGTATTTATTTGAATTAATGGCATTGTACCGATCTCAGCTTCCCGGTTCTATCAATTTATCAAGCTCATGTGTAACTTACTACTGGGGGAAGAAAGGTGAAAAGAGATTTCCTGGTCTGCAGAAACTCTCTGTATGATTTTGGGAACTTCTTGGAAGTTAAATAATGTCAAATGTTAAATAATGTTAAGAATGTTAAATAATGTCTTAAAATATGTCAAAATAAAACAGATTAAGAATATTTCCGGGGCTTCCCTGGTGGCTGTGATGAAGAATCCGCCTGCCAGTGCAGGAGACATGGGTTCCATCCCTGGTCCAGGAAGATCCCACATGCCTTGGAGCAGCGAAGCGCTTGAACCACAACTTTTGAGCCTGTGCGCTGGAGCCCAGGAGCTGCAACGAGTGAAGCCTGAGCGCTCTAGGGCCCGAGCCCTACAAGAGTAGGGCTTTTCACCGCAGTGAAAAGCCTGTGCACCGCAACTAGAGAAAAACACCCGCAGCAACAGAGACCCAGCACAGCCAAAAGTAAATAAATAAAATTTTGTAAAAAACAATATTTCTTAGCAATTATTCCAGATCAGTACATAAATAGCTTCCCTTTTTACACACGCATAGTTGTACTTTCCATAAATAAAAATATTTATTAATACCTTATATTTACCTTGTCCTCTCTGAAGGCTGGTTTTTCACAGATTTCCTTTAAATTCCTGAAAATGAATGTGTCCATGCCTGTGTACTCAGTCTTCGACTCCATGGTTAAGAGTGGTCCAGGTACCAAACTGTGTAATCATGATAAAGATTCTAGCAGGAAGTCAGGGGCTGGAGAAGCAGGGACAGCCAGTTCTCATCCTAGTCTTCTGCTCACTTAAACCCTCCTGTTTTGGCTCTCATCTGCAACACTGGGATTACCTGCCTTGGTTACCTTTCAAGCACTGGAGGGTTAGACGGGATGACAGATAGACAGCTATTTACTTAAGTTGAATCCACTGTAAAAATAAAAGGTTTGGCAAGTGTGACTATCACCTATATCAGAATCCTCTACCTACAATCAGAAACAGGAATTGTCTCCACAGACATGAAGAACAGGTTTGTAGTTGCCAAGAGTGAGCAGGGATGGGTGAGCTAGGTGGTGGGAGTCTGGGGTTAGTAGATGAACTATTACATACAGAATGGATAATCAACAAAGTTTAGTACAGAGAGCTATACTCGATATTTTGTAATAACATGTGGGAAAAGAAACTGAAAAAGAATAAATATATATATAAATACTATATATAAAGCTATATATAATAGTATGTATATATATATAAGGCTGAATCACTTTGTTGTACACTTGAAACTAAACATTATAAATCAACTATATTTCAATAAAAATATATTCATTAATTTCTAAAAGATGAGAATATTAAAAAGAATGATATAATGGTATAACTGAATCACTTTGCTATACAGCAGAAATTAACACAACACTGTAAATCAACTACACTTCAATAAAGAAAAAAAAAAGAAAAAAGGAGTTATAGCAGACACAATCTCTGTTTGAGTGTCAAAGAAAGCTGCAACTTGCCCCATATTATTTTTTATTCAAAATAAAATTACTTCCTGAGCCCTCTGTTTTCTAATCCAGTCAGTAATGACTTTCGGAAAGGGTGCCACACAGCAATAACGATTTTTAAAAATCGCATGTAATAGCTATTCTGCCTCACTTCAGTGCACAGTTTAATAACCCATCTAACCTAGAGTAGGAAATGGCACCCCACTCCAGTATTCTTGCCTGGAAAATCCCATGGACAGAGGAGTCTGATGGACTATAGTCCATGGGGTCGCCAGAATCGAACACAACTGAGCCCACATGCATACATAACAGATTGACAACTTGGCATTAGTACATTTTGTAGGTAAATCATCCTGTTGGACACATCAAGAAGCAATTTTAGTTCAAACCCAGACATTCTAAAAGGGTTTCACTCAAGGGGGATATTCAAAATGTTGGCCTCCCCCATCAGAATGGCACCTAAAGGCCACATTGGTTCATCTGGGACTGGGAAAGCAGAGTGCAGGTTTTATTTTTGTTTCTCATTTTCCCTGAGAAGGAACTTCATGTTGAATTTCTCCAAGAACAAGACAAGGTAGCCAACACCTACCTTTACATTTCTTCAAGCTAAACATTTTCCCCTCAGTATTCTATGGTGCAGAACTGGGAAAGATTCAGCACCTTTTTTTCTAATGGAATGCGTGGCTTTTTGTGCAGAGTTGCTTGCTGCACACAGCTTGCTCAAAGTAGGTGCCCATTATCCCAGCAGATTAACACCAGGTTATTCAAATCTTCATGGCCTGCTGGTCACTGGAACCACACTAATGGTATTCACCAGGTAAATGGCGATGCCTGGGATCCAGGAGTTCTACAGTGCCCTCTGCCTGGAACATTCTCCCCCTGACTCAGCCCCTCATTGCCTTCAGTTCTCTTCAGAAATCCAGTCTCTCAGAAGGGCATCCCCTGATCATCTAACAGAGAACTCCCCTTCCCCATTTCTCTCTAGTCTATTTCCCTCATTTTACTTACTTTCCTAACACACACTACAGGTCAGGGGATGCAAGGCCACCAGAGGTCCTAAGATCCTGTTTTCTGAAAAAAGGATAAGGGGAAGGAACAAAAATATAAAAGGTTCTGTGATACCACTTTAATAACTCTCTCTCTTCTAATGCATATCTGCTACAGGGTAACATTTCTACTGAGAGGTAGACAGTAGACATTCCCCTTTCAGGACCCCAAGTGAGAAACCAAATGCTGAAATCAGATGTCAACACAGTCAGCAATTTTGGTCTTATGTTTTCGTCGTCGTTGTTGTTTTGGCTTTGCCTCACAGTTCTCTGAATAGGGATTAAACCCACTCCCCTTGCAGTGGAAGTGCAGAGTTGTGACCACTGAACTGCCAGGAAAGTCCCAGCAATTTGGTTGAGTCATCGCATTCCTTAGGAGGCAGAGGCCAGGTCACATCCACAGAGCTCCATCATGGAACACCGTCTCTTTGCTCCTCCTAAGACTCTGATGGAGAGCAGGGATTCTCTACCACTTCGACTTTTGAAACATAAGTGACCTCAGCAGAGAGCTAAGAAGCTGGCAAAAGTAACATCTTATTAAACAACTCTGTCCTCTAATAAAAATCTCTTACAGTTGCAAGCATGCATAATCCCTCAGAAGAGAAAATGTTTTTTTAAAGGCAGAAACTTTTATGTATCTATCTCCCAGAGAAAATCTCTGTCACACTGCCTTAAATAGAGTTAATCAAATAATAATATAAAACTCTGGCAAGGAGAAGAGGGGATCTCTCTTCAGCTTAGGACACAGGCTCTCCAGCAGGCCAACATCTGCAAACCAGTCTATGCCTTTGGGATCACATGGATGGAAAAGTTGATTTAACTATTCCTTTCTTTGTTGTGGGATGAAGGCCTCTCTCAGAGGGCGCTTGTATGATGCCTGTGGTTTTTCCAGTGAAAGAAAACCCACTCACACACCAAGCCTTTGCTGAGCCATTCCAAACTATCCTATGTGACTGATCTTTGGTGCCCCAGGACACCCCTTAACAAAATTGTGACCCTTAATGCTCCAAAAGATAGAGCGCCAACACTTAACTACAGTGTGACCAGTGGTCAGACCCTCCCTTACTTTCATGACCCGTGGGCTGATTACAAGCCCCTAGTTTAAAAGTTAAGTAGCCAAGTCATCTTGAACCCAGACCTGCAAAGGGGCGTGTCTTGCCAAGGCAGAGAAAGGAAAATCAGCAGAAAAAAGACAGAGGGATGAGAGCAGAATTCATCACAATTCAAATTCAGTTGGATTCTGAGCCTCTTATACTAACCAAAGCTCATTTCCATCAGTGGTAACTCCTATTACTAATGGGGTGAACTGGGGCTTAGCAATGCAGATCTAGGGCATCAGGAGAGCTAAGTGGTTAATGCCACAGGGTCCTGGGGAGAATTGGCTCCAATACTCTCTCAAACTAGCCAGACAAGGTAAGGCAGAAGCTAGACAGACAGCATCGCGCTGGGAAGAAGAAAGGCATGGTGGAGAAACAGCTGCTTTTAAACTGTGAGAGCTGCTCCTGCTCATTATCTGCCTTCCCCCACTAACACACACACACACACACACACACACACACCCCAGTACATGATACTCTGAGTAACCCCTCTCCACTTTGAGCAGGAAAGAATAGTGTTAGTGTCAATGTGAGAAGGGAGCCAAACCTTTGTGGAGAGAGGAACCTCTGAGGATGAAGAGGGGAGATCTCTCCCAGGACCAAGTTACCCAGCAAGCTTGGCGGCCCTGGGATAAGGTAGTCTGGAGATAGAAAGTGCCACTGAAGACTAAAATCCAGTTCCCAGCTTCCTAGAGGATGCATTCACGTGCATGCTAAGTCACTTCAGTCATGTTTGACTCTGCATGTGACCCAGTGGACTGTAGCCTGCCAAGGTCCCCTGTCCACGGAATTCTCCAGGCGCGAATCTCGTTGTCATGCCCTCCTCCAGGGGATCTTCCCCACCCAGGGACTCAAACCTGCAACTCTGACATCTCCTTCACTGACAGGCAGGTTTTTTTACCACGAGTGCCACCTGGGAAGCTTCTCCTCGAGGATAGGAGAACTAAGGAAGCTGTGGTACATATACACCATGGAATATTACTCAGCCATTAAAAAGAATTCATTTGAATCAGTTCCAATGAGATGGATGAAACTGGAGCCCATTATACAGAGTGAAGTAAGCCGGAAAGATAAAGACCAATACAGTATACTAATGCATATACATGGAATTTAGAAAGATGGTAACGATAACCCTATATGCAAAACAGAAAAAGAGACACAGATGTACAGAACAGAATTTTGGACTCTGTGGGAGAAGGCGAGGGTGGGATATTTTGAGAGAACAGCATCGAAACATGTATATTATCTAGGGTGAAACAGATCACCAGCCCAGGCTGGATGCATGAGACAAGTGCTCGGGCCTGGTGCACTGGGAAGACCCAGAGGAATCCGGTGGAGAGGGAGGTGGGAGTGGGGATTGGGATGGGGAATACATGTAAATCCATGGCTAATTCATGTCAGTGTATGACAGGAACCACTACAATAATGTAAAGTGGTTGGCCTTCAACTAATAAAAATAAATGAAGAAAAAAAAATTTTTAAATAAATAAATAAATAATTTAAAAAAAGAGAGAACTACCTCTAAAGAGGAGGTAGTTCTTGAGAGGGACATCAACTTTCACTAGAGGGAGTGTGAAGTCTAAGTTGCTTCCCTGTGTCCGACTCTTTGCGATCCTATGGACTGGAGTCCACCAGGCTCCTCTGTCCATGAACAAGAATACTTGAGTGGGTTGCATGTCCTTCTCCAGTGGATCTTCCTGACGCAGGGACTGAGCCTGCATCTCTTATATCTCCTTCATCGGCAGGCAGGTTCTTTACCACAGTGCCACTTGGGAAGCCCCGAGGGAGTGCGAAAGGGTGGTGATATTTTTTTTAGTAGATTTTGTTGCTCTCTTTTTTGTTTCTCCAGACATTCATTTATTCATTCAGCCAACAAGCAGTTATGAAGTGCTTACTGTGGGTCATTGATGAAGGATAAGTATACATAACAGTAAAAAAGACAGACAAAGCTTCTGCCTTCATGGACTTTATATTCTGGTAGAGAACACTGTCAGTAATTTTTAAAAAGCAGCAAATACTTAGGTGATGCTTTCCACATGTCAGACCCATTTCTAAACCCTTTCCATATAGTAACTCATTTTTATCTTTATCACACCATAGATGCTATTATTATCCCCTTTCCACAAATAAACCAAGGCATAGGCAGGCCAAGTAACTTGTCCAGGTGCCCCCAACTAGTAAATAACATAACAAGAATCTGAACCCAATAAGTTAAATTTTAGACCCACATTTTTAATCGATATAGATTGGTATCAGCATGGGTGTGGGTTTGGGGGTGGAGACAAGAGATGGAGATGGAAATAGAGGTAGAGAAGTGGACAGAAGACCTCTAAGTAAATCATCTTGAAAGGGATTTAAGTTTCAGTAGAGGAGGCCAGATGAAATAGAAAGATGGATAGATACATAGATATGTCCTATAAAGAAAATAGGCTTAAAAAAAAAAAAAAGGAATGGAAAGAGAGTGGGGGTTTGGATAGGGTAGCGAGGGCAGGTGCCCCTGGAGCTGACCAGAGCAGATTCCCAAGGCTTGACCTAGTCACGCGCAACTGTGATCATGAGTGACCAGATCCCAGGTCTTCAACGACAAACCCCAGAGAAGACCCACGGCTGGAAAAACTTTCATTACAGCAGCCACTGTCCAAGGGCAGCACCTACTCTAGCAAAGGCCAGCTGAAATGCAGAAGACCCGTCCTTGTCATCTGCCTCCCTTCCCGGACCCAGAGTACCTCTCCACTTGTAAACACCAGATGCCATAGAGAGAAGGGATGGGGAGTGGAAACCAGAAAGACGGGGCCTTTCTACAAAAACAGACTCAACGTTCTCCCCGAATGCCTGTTTAAATTTTTGAATCTGAGTAAATTTGCCTGACTCAACTGAAGTGTAAAGCCCCCTGGGCACCTCGGGTTCCATCTAGCAGAGCACAAGCTCTTTAAGGGCATGCAGACCAGTAATGGAAAAAATGTAGACTAACCCTGCTCTCAACAGAGCATCTATGATGCTGCTGCCCCTACTGGAAGGCTAACCCTTTGGGAATGAGAGGAGAGAGAGAAGACACAGGATGAATAGCAGGAGAAGCTAAACGGGTCTGATGCTTTCCTTTAAGCTGGAACAGTCATGGTTGCACAGATGTTTAGTCACAGCAAGGGGAAGAAAAGAAACACTTCTGTTTAAGTGCATCAGTGAAGAGACCAGGATTACGCACCATTTCATTATAATCTTTCTAAAGCTTAAAGCGTAATTTAGAAGAAGCCGTTTGTGGCATTGCTGCATTCAGTTCCCGGCACAGATTTGGATGGGCCTGGAAGCAATTTCCAGCCTTCTGAATGTGGGTCATAAATACGTGTTCATCTGAAAGGGCATTCCAATCAAGTGGCTTCACATATTTATCATCATTTCCATGAAAGGCATTTATTAGCAACCTTTTGCTATGAGGTTCAGGCAGTCCAGACTTATATGCAGAAATTAAAAAGTCACAATTCCTACCGTCTTGAAATTTAAATTTGACAATGTTCATTTGAACAATCGAAAGTAGGAAGTCAAGAGGTACCTGGAGTAACAGGAAAGTTTGGCCATGAAGTACAAAATGAAATGGGGCAAATGCTAACAGAGTTTTGCCAAGAGAATGCACTGGTCATAGCAAACACTCTCTTCCAACAACACAAGAGACAACTCTACACATGGACATCACCAGATGGTCAATACCAAAATCAGATTGATTATATTCTTTGCAACTGAAGATGGAGAAGCTCTATACAGTCATGAAGAACAAGACCAGGAGCTGACTTGACTCAGATCATGAACTCTTTATTGCCAAATTCAGACTTCAAATTGAAGAAAGTAGGGAAAACCACTAGACCATTCAGGTATGACCTAAATCAAATCCCTTATGATTACACAGTGGAAGTGACAAATAGATTCAAGGGATTAGATCTGATAGATAGAGTGCCTGAAGAACTATGGACAGAGGTTCATGACATTGTACAGAAGGCAGTAATCAAAACCATCCCTGAGAAAAAGAAATGAAAAAAGGCAAAATGGCTGTCTGAGGAGGCCTTAGAAGCAGCTGAGAAAAGAAGAGAAGTGAAAGGAAAAGGAGAAAAGGAAAGATAATCCATCTGAATGTTGAGATCCGAAGAATACCAAGGAGAGATAAGAAAGCCTTCCTAAGTGATCAATGCAAAGAAATAGAGGAAAACAATAGAATGGGAAAGATGAGATCTCTTCCAGAAAATTGGAGACACCAAGGGAATATTTCATGCAAAGATGGGCACAATAAAGGACAGAATTGGTATGGACCTAACAGAAGCAGAAGATACTAAGAAGAGGTGGCAGGAATACACAGAAGAATGATACAAAAAAGGTCTTAATGACCTGGATAACCACGATGGTGTGGTCACTCACCTAGAGCCAGACATCCTGGAGTGTGAAGTCAAGTGGGCCTTAGAAAGCATTACTACAAACAAAGCTAGTGGAGGTGATGGAATTCCAGCTGAGCTATTTCAAATCCTAAAAGATGATGTACTTGAAGTGCTGCACTCAATATGCCAGCAAATTTGGAAAACTCAGCAGTGGCCACAGGACTGGAAAAGGTCAGTTTTCATTCCAATCCCAAAGAAGAGCAATGCCAAAGAATGTTCAAACTACTGTACAATTGCACTCATTTCACATGCTAGCAAGGTCATGCTCAAAATCCTTCAAGCTAGGCTTCAACAGTACATGAACCAAGAACTTCCAGATGTACAAGCTGGATTTAGAAAAGGCAGCAGAACCAGAGATCAAATTGCCAACATCCAGATGGCAACATTCTGGATCACAGAAAAACCAAGGGAATTCCAGAAAAACATCTACTTCATTGACTATGCTAAAGCCTTTGTGTGGATCACAACAAACTGTGGAAAATTCTTAAAGAGATAGGAATACCAGACCACCTTACCTGCCTTCTGAGAAACCTGTATGCAGGTCAAGAAGCAATAGTTAGAACTGGACATGGAACAATGGACTGGTTCCAAATTGGGAAAGGAGTACATCAAGGCTGTATATTGTCACTCTGCTTATTTAACTTATATGCAGAGTACATCATGCGAAATGCCAGGCTGGATGAAGCTCAAGCTGGAATCAAGATTGCCAGGAGAAATATCAATAACTTCAGATATGCAGATGACACCACCCTTATGGCAGAAAGCAAAGAGAAACTAAAGAGCCTCTTGATGAAGGTGAAAGAGGAGAGTGAAAAAGCCAGCTTAAAACTCAACATTAAAAAGATGAAGATCATGGCATCTGGTCCCATCACTTCATGGCAAATAGATGGGAAAAAATGGAAACAGTGACAGATTTTATTTTCTTGGGCTCCAAAATCACTGCAGACAGTGACTGCAGTTATGAAATTAAGATGCTTGCTCCTTGGAAGAAAAGCTATGACCAACTTAGACAATATATTAAAAAGCAGAGACATTGCTTTGCCGGCAAAGGTCTGCACAGTCAAAGCTGTGGTTTTCCAGTAGTCATGTATGGATGTGAGTTGGACCATAAAAAAGGCTGAGCATGGAAGAATTGATGCTTTTGAACTGTGGTGCTGGAGGAGACTCCTGAGAGTCTCTTGGACAGCAAGGAGATCAAACCAGTCAATCCTAAAGGAAATCAACCCTGAATATTCATTGGAAGGACTGATGCTAAAGTTGAAGCTCTAATACTTTGGCCACCTGATGTGAAGAGCTGACTCATTAGAAAAGACCCTGATGCTGGGAAAGGTAGAAGGCAGGAGGAGAAGGGGACGACAGAGGAGGAGATGGTTGGATGGCATCACTGATTCAATGGACATGAGTTTGAGCAAACTCCAGAAGATGGTAAAGGACAGGGAAGCCTGGCATGCTGCAGTCCATAGGGTTGCAAAAAGTCAAACATGACTTAGTGACTAAACCACAAAATTTGAACAATCATATAAATGCACAACTGAACAAAGCTCATCTTCAGTTATTCTCTATCCCACATGCCTCCACTAAGATGGAGCCATGGAGGAGCTCTTTCTTATGTCCATCTAGCAATTCTGTACAAGATGTTCTCACTACTACTGACCTAAAAAATCCCCTGTGTGCCACCTATTCATCCTTCTTCTTCCCAAACCTCTGGTAACCATTGATCTTTTTTTTTGTTCCCGTAGTTTTACCTTTTCCAAAATGCCATATAGTTGGGATCAAACAGTAGGTAAACTTTTCAGGTTGGCTTCTTTCACTTAGTAATATGTGATTATGCATTTGCATAAAGAATCCGCCTGCCAATGCAGGAGACATAAGAAATATTAGTTTGCTCCAGGGAAAATCCCCTGGAGCATGGCATGGCAACCCACTCCAGTATTCTTGCCTTGGTAATCCCATGGACAGAGGAGACTGGCAGGCTATGGTCCACGGGGTTGCAAAGAGTCAGACACAACTAAAGCGACTTAGCATGAGGCACGCAAAGAGAAAAAGAAACAAGCAGCTAGTTGCAGAAGGATGTGGAGTTAAAGGATGTTTTTATTTGTTTTACAACTAGAGCATGCTTGTCAATAAAGGTGATATATTTGATATACTGAATAAAAAATATGAAATAGAAATCTATTTTATACCTTTATTCCTAAGTTTTCCAGAGGTCTTGTGAACAACTATGTTTGAGCAACAAATCTGAGAGGGCATTTTTTAAATAGTCTGTTTCGTATCCATCCTGGAGGTCAGCAACAAGTACAGTTGTATCCTAGTGCTTCCAGCATGCTCACCGGTACAAACTCTAACCGCTGAAATTAGCCACATTTCAGCTATCATCTGCTTCTACTGAGGCAAATGAAACCAATAGGCCTCAATGAGAGCAAACATTCTCTCCTGGCTTGAAAACAAGCCTACAGCTGCTTGGAAGAGGCAGGCTGCTGGGCAGAGAATAGCATGTGGCAAATGGCCCACTGACGCCAATTAAAATGTTACCCAACTGCTGTGATCATTTAAATCATGAATAATATCTTCAGTTGCTTTATCTCCTGACTCTACAGCAACACAACAAAATATGCGCTAAACAGAGACAAGAGGAAATGAATGTGCCAATTAATTGGCAAAAGCAAATGTCCCAGATCTGTATCTGATGTTAGTCCACTCAAAACAAATAAGGATCAGACAACTGCAGGGTTGGGGGAGGACAATAAATAATGTGTTTTCTTGCCCTTCCACCTTCAGAACCAATGCAAAACAAGACACAGAAGGGAAATGAAAGTGTTAGCTTTACTGCTAATAATAAGATTGTGATTTTAGAGCTGAGTCTGTCCTGCTCCCTATCCTAACCTTGGGTCACTGTTATCTTATATTGATGCTGGGCAATGAGGAAAGAAAAAGAACATGAACCTTCACAGCTTACAGCCTCCTAATGGATTTGCTCTTCTTTGAGAAAGATGAGCCATTGGACATCACCTGCCATAACATATACAGGGGCCAAAAATTTAAAGTGAGTAAAATGCAAGATCTTGTTTTTGCAGGATTAGTAAGAAATACTATCTTTTATTCAGTTTGGACTACTGAAAATCACAAAGCTTAAGAAAGTGACACTTATACCCAGATGACTGTACACTGAACCCAGAAAACCCTCAATGGCTTCCAAATGGTCATGTCTCAACCCTTGTCTACGGGGAGACATCAGAGAAGATTACAATCAGAGAAGATTACAATCTTGAAAACAGGGCACAGGTGGAGGACGGACGCCAACAAGCTTACCCCAGCTTGTGTACTCTCCAAGTTCATGTTAGAACAGGATTTTATTGAAATTCCTTCTTTTCTGGAAGGGAATGAGGAAAGGGTGGACAGAGGCTCAGGGCATTTGCCTGCAGAAGTTCCTTCACAAAGAGACATGGCATGGTGAGTGGGGGTGAGGATGGGGGGTGTTCCTCTCTAGCAGCAGGGCAAATGTACACCAAGAAAGGAAATACAGCTGGTTTTTATCAAGCATTCACAGTGCACCAAACTCTAGGCCATGTCCTGGGAATGCAGGAATAAACTCAAACTCATGGAGACCCAAAAGGCTACATTCTGGGATAAGACAACCACCATGATCATCACTATGAGCCTTGAAGAGTTTCATAGCATGAATACTCAACTACTGTGGGGGTTCAGTGGCGAATCCCTTTCCCTGGAGTCATTTCCCACTTACTCAAATATGTTCCAGGCACTATGCTGAATTCAGAGGATCCAGCAGAGCGAGCAGCTGAGTCCCCACTAGGCTACATTCCATTGTGGCAACAAGTCTCCTTTTGGAGAAGAGCCTGTGTGCTCTATTCCAGAAATTCTGTATGATCTAAAAGTCCCTTTACTCTATGACTCTTGTTTAATTCTCTTGGTTTCACCCATATCATGAAGCAAGCTTCCTGCTAGTAATGCTAGATTCAGCCTAGACACCCCCTCCTCCAGGAAGCTTTCCCTGATGTCCTTAGCAGACTGGGCTTGGTGGCTTGATCCTGTGGCACACTGCATTGGCTTCTATCGTTTTATGTTCCTTGAAAGCAGGGGCAGTTTCTCATTCAACTTTATTCCAACCATCACATATACCAAATACCTATTTAATAAATTAATTTATAATGGATTTTAATGCTTTTCATGAAAGTTTATTTTATGCTAGTGCATACCTTCTGTATGCCAATCATTGTCTTTAAAATAAAGTGAATTTGTTTTTTTAAAAAAAAAAAAAAAACTTTATTCCCCCTCCTGCCCCCTAGCTTGATTGCAAGCTGGAATCAAGATTCCTGGGAGAAATATCAACAACCTCAGATATGCAGATGATACCACTCTAATGAGCAGAAAGTGAAGAGGAACTAAAGAGCCTCTTGATGAAGGTGAAAGAGGAAAGTGAAAAAGCTGACTTAAAACCCAACATTCAAAACACTAAGATCATGGCATCCGGTACATCACAGCATGTCGACCTTTCCCGACAAAGGTCCCTATAGTCAAAGCTATGGTTTTTCCAGTAGTCATGTATGGATGTGAGAGTTGGACCATAAAGAAGGCTGAGCATGGAAGAATTGATGCTTTCTAACTATGGTGCTGGAGAAGACTCTTGGACTGCAAGGAGATCAAACCAGTCAATCCTAAAGGAAATCAATCCTGAATATTCACTGGAAGGACTGATGCTGAAACTGAAGCTCCAATACTTTGGCCACCTGATGGGAAGAGCCAACTCATTGGAAAAGACCTTGATACTGGGAAAGATTGAGGGCAGGAGGAGAAGGGGACAACAAAGGATGAGATGGTTGGATGGCATCACCGACTCAATGGACATGAGTTTGAGCAAACACTGGGAGATACCTAAGGACAGGGAAGGCTGCCATGTTGCAGTCCATGGGGCCCCAAAGTGTCCGACTGGACTTAGAGACTCACAACAACTCACTCCCCAGCACAGATCAGGGTGCCAAATGCTGAGTGTATACTTGTTGCCCTAAACAGTCTCTCCAACCAAAATGATCTAAAGTGCTCCAGTACTTAGGAAGTCTCAATTCTCAAAATTCCAGGGACAGATTAAGGATAGAACCAAGTATAAAAGAAAAGCTGGGGACTTCTGGTGGCTTGCAAGCTATCCTGGGGAAAGGCATGGGATACTTGAGGTTGGGAGAAGGGAAACAGGAAGAAATACCTAAAACTATTTGAGTGCCAGAAGCTCCCTTGAATCTGCCTCAAGATAAATGGACACCACTCTTAGGGAGAGGTTTGGAGCAGATGGCCGGTGGGTCAGCTTCCAGGCCCTAGCCGCGGGAGGCCGGGGCAGCCGCCCGCCCCGCTCGCCCCAGGCCGCCGGCAGGAGGCGCGCGAGGGCCTCAGGGTGCCGCGGGCTGGGAGGGGCGCGTGCTGGGCTGGGTGCCTGGCCGGGCGGGGCTCTAAGGGCAACTTTTTGGTTGGTTGCCGCCGGGTGCTGATCGCCCAGGCCCCTTTTAAACTGGGTGTCTCCCACTGTCTTTCCCCTTTCTGCCTCCGCGCGCGACTCGGTAAGTGGCTTTCGACCAGCTCGACGCTAGAGCCCTCCGCGTGGCTCGGGGGTCTCTCCAGAGGCACTTACCAGGAGCGCCCCCCCGTCCCCTCCGTCCGCCCCATGCAGGCGGCTAGGGCTCGTGTTCGACCTCAGCTCGGCTCCCCCTCAGAGAGGCCTCCCAGGCCCCAGGGGAGCCGCTGTGAGAGCTCTTCTGCGGCGAGGACATCCTCAGGGTGCCGGGGACCCTTCCTCCCCAGAAATGACGCTCTTGGTGCCTAAAGTCCCTCTCCCCCAGGGGCCGAGGCGCGCGTCACTTGTGCCTGGGACCCCGATGCTCAAGGGATCCGGGCCACATGGAGCTTCAAGCTCCTTTTGCAATGAAAAGAGAAAAACAAGACTCGGAGAATGGAACCGACCCGGGGCGGAGGCGCAGAGCACCGGCCGGTGTCCGAGTTGGGGCGCCCGCGGGGCCCTTCCTGCCCGGGCGCGTTGAGGACCCTGGTACGGTCTATTTAGGAAGCGGATGAGATCACGGGCCTGAAACACTTTAGGCTTCGGGGCAGAGCAGTGTTAATTCCGGTGTCAGCAAGAAACGGAGGTAATTTCGCCCACACAGGCATTCCCCCTCCGCAAATGCCTCAGTTGCCACTTCGCTCTGTGGCTGGGCTCCTTAAAAGGCCTGCGTGACTCTCGTGGGAGCGGTTAGCTGCAGTGAGCCTTGATGAGGGAGCGATTTTCTCCCCCACAGTCACCTTTTCAGCATTGATGGTGCGTTATGCAGCAGGGGACCCTCTTCCATAACGTGTGTGGGGTCTCGAGTGTGAGGCCCGTCATCGTTTTCTGGCCTGAGAAAAAGTCGGAACCTTTGGGGTTCTGACTTGCGTTCGCCAAGATAAACAGGAAAAATGGCCCTAGAGAAAGTTTGTCTCGAGGAAGCGTTTGTAATTTTCACTCTGGTCCTCGGCATTAGAGGGCATTTTACGTGTTATACCGGTGTACATTCCTATAGAAAGCGTTACTCTCCGGATTTAATAAAATTTGTCAAGATCCGAGTGAATGAAGGAATCGTTATCGTTGGTTACCGCTTAGTAATCTCTTGAAATGGGAGATTTGTGTGATGTTTACATGTTTGCCTCAGTGGTGAGAGACCCTTTTACTGATCAGAAAGTATCCGATTTTCCTGATGCGAGCTGTGACTTAAGCACGCCCCTCCCCCTCCGCCCTTTTTTATAAAAACAGTTCCCTCTGGGAGAGGGACACGGCTGAGAGCCAGTGTCTATTTAAGGACTGGGAACTGAGCAAGTGTTGACAGGGCTGTTCTCATTTCGATGGCCTCTGCCTCTGTACACTAGTTTCAGGATTTTTTTTTTTTAATGTGAAGAGTTTGTTTCCATCTTTCATAGGTAAATACTGTTACCAGTAATGTTTATATTTTTTCCCCAAGTTGCTATTGTTCCATGCTAGTGTAACAAGCAGATAAAGTTAGAAAGATGGTGACTGCTGATGCCCAGGGTGTCTCCTGGCTGGGAATTTCAGGAGATTCCCAGTGTCAGGAAGTTGGGAAAATATTGCTGTTTTACAGGAATTCTACTCAAAGTTAGCTCTTTAGTCACCAAAGGTAAATAGCCCAATAAGATACTCTTTACAAAAAAAAAAAAAAAAAATGCCCAAAACAATATTGTAATTATCCTCCAATTAAAATAAGTAAAAAAATTTTTTAAATTAGTGATATTCTTAACATTGTTTTTCTCTTTCCTACCAGGCTGACAAGATGCTGACAAGCTTAAGGTATGAACCAAATGTAGAAAACCTGGCTTGAGTTATTAAGTAGTTGGGTAGAATTCTTGGCCAAGGATGAGAACTCTAATCTGATTGGATATCCTTCTGCTCTGATGGGTTAAAGGATTTACCTGAGGCCAATTTGATGGGCAGGAATTTATTAAGTGCAATTATATCCTCCCCCTTTAACCAGTATGTTTTAAATAAAATGGGGGGGGGGGAGCCTAGTAAATAGATAACTTTTTTTGGCATAATAAAGTATTATTTTAGGAAAAAGTATTTTTAAGGGATTGGCATCTAATCTTTAAAGATGTTTATCTTTGGCAATGGTGGCCATTTTGAGTTAATTTTTAATGTCAGAATATTGCTATGCCTATTTTGACAATATGTAGTTAATTGGGGAATTCATTTTCCTTACCTGCACTGCTTTTATAAACATGGTTTAGTCACTATATTTTCTTAATATCTTATTTAGTCATTGCTGCTCTAATTACCTACTGTGATACTTCTCTTCCAGGGCTGGTGCTTGAAAGAAGCTCTTCGAGGAGATAAGGTGTATTTGAACATGTGATTGATAGATATAGAATAGAGCTTTTTGCTAATTGTCCTTTTCATGGTGGTAGCAAGGGTGAATTTTAGAAAAAAAAAACTGCCAAGTATCTGTAAGAATATATATCTGCCCTGTAGAGGATTTTTGGCAGAATTCAATTCCATTATATTTTTGTGCCATCCAGCCTGAATCTTGACACAGTAGCTAGACTAACTATTCTACAACTATCTTAAGAGAACTTGGCTAGCTGCTTTAATTTACAAAGGTTATTTTTAAATCCCATTCTTTGACTATGCTAAACCTCGGGTTTTTGTGCTTGCAATTTTGTCTAATCATTTGGATGATTAAATTTGACCCCTTGAATAGAGGACAGATCAGCGGAGGAGTTTGTTGCATAGCATTTTGAGGGTAGGGGCTGAGGAACTGTTCTACACTTTGATTATGGTGGTAATTACATCTGTCAGGAATTTTGAGTGAGTTTTACTGAATGTAAATTCAATTTCAATAAATATGACTTAAAAACTCCCTTTCTGGCATCTTAAATAACATTTCCAATGAAATCTGTGGGAAGACAGTCTTGGGTCAGTGATTAAGCTGCTGAGAATAAAGTGGGCAAACACATCAAAATCACCTTGGGGTCATCTAAGTGTGTAAATGCGTGAGAAACAGTCAAGGGATATGTTACCTCACCCATCAGAGGTATACAAGTTTTCTTTATAGATGTTTCAGACAACAGCTTTTGGCAGGGTATGAGTGGTATGTCACTACCCTCTGTCTCTTGACAGTGTATACTAGTAGCCACATGGTAGCAGAAAAGAAGTGTGAAAATTACGCCACAAAATTTAGACTGGCTTTGGCAGATACTGGCTAAACTAGGGAATTAAGTGAGTGCGTGAGGTTCTAGTGAAAGTTGCTCAGTCTGACTCTGTGACCCCGTGGACTGTAGCCTGCCAGGCTCCTCTGTTCAGGGAATTCTCCATGCCATAGCTGTTCCCCTCTCCAGGGGGTCTTCCAAACCCAGGTCTCCCACATTGCAGGCAGATTCTTTACCAGCTGAGCCACCAGGGAGAATGCTGAATAACTGTGTTAATGGCAAAGCTTGATGCATAAATCATGTGGGGATGTTCAAGGGTTCTTTTGAAAAGGGATGGGCCAGTTCATTCCTGTGAATAACAGGTCTGGCCACAGCCTGTTGAGCCCTACTCACCATGACCAGGAGCATTTGCAGCTGTGTTGTACCATCTTGCCTGTAGGAGGAAGCAGGGCTTTCAGGGGCCTTCTTGTGCTTCCAGGTATGGTACATAATCTGCTCCATCTCCCCCAACCCGTTTCCCTGTACCCTGACAATGGAGAGTTCCAATACCTTGGTTAACTAAAATCTAGGATCACCGAAGTGAGTTGCAGCCAGTTCAGCACTCAGCTTGCCCTCCTTGGCATCGTACATGCCTACATGTTGAGCTAAAAGCAAGAGTGACTAAGCATAACTGCCAGGCCCTGAGGAGAAGCAAATCTAGAGCAGAAATGTTTTCGGAGGACTTGTTATTCCAAGGGAGGAGCTTTGGGCATGAAGAGAATCTTTATATCTTTTGTACCCCAGCCATGTTCCCTGAATGATCTGGGGGAGGTATAAACAAATAGGGGGCTTTCCTGGTGGCTCACAGAATCCACCTGCAAAGTGGGAGACATGGGTTCAGTCCCTGGGTTGGGAAGATCTGGAGAAGGAAATGGCAGCTCACTCCATATTCTTGCCTGAAGAATCCATGGACAGAGGAGCCTGGCAGGCTACAGTCCATGAGGTCGTAAAGAATCGGACAAACAGCAAACAATAAGGGGAGAACTGGTGCTGAGTTTCCAGTACTTTGGCCACCTTGGCGAAGAGCCAGCTCATTGGAAAAGATCCTGATGCTGGGAAAGACTGAGGGAAAAAGAAGGGATGAGGATGAGATGGTTGGATGGCATCATTAACTCAATGGACATGAGCCTGGGAGATGGTGAAGGACAGGGAAGCCTGGAGTGCTGCAGTTCATGGGGTCTCAGAGTCAGATGAGACGGCAACAAAAGCTCAGCAAGGAGAGCACAGGATACCTGATGCTTTAAGGCTCCCACCAGTATGAATGAGCTTCCCAGAAGTCAGGAAATCCAGTTGGCAAATTGGTCATTTGGCACTTGAATGTAAATTTTAAATGGGCAAGGTGGAGGAGGCAGGGTCATTTGTATTCTAGGCTCCCTGGAACCCAAATAAGATTCTCATTTTTCCCTCATGATCTGAAATAGAATAAAGCAAGTAACTAAATGGGGATCTAGAGATAGTAAAGAATGGTGCATTTGACCTGGGTAGTAAGGTCAGTCAGCCAGTGACTCCTGTGAGCCAAAGTTGGGGATAAAAAAACCTCAAGAGGAAAGCCATGTTGAGACTGAATAAGTAAACAGATGTGTATGGAAGACTTATTTTAATTTTGTACTCAGAAAAATTGCCTTTCCAAAATTTGCCTTGTGTTTATAAACTGAAAAGTTCTGATTCTGGTTTTTTATTAAATTGTCTTACCTGGGACTATACAACCATAGCTAGCAAGCCCCCTGGTGGAGTTTATTTGTACTGCAAAGGCCAAGTATCTTAAGGTACCCTCTGCGGTTGCCATCTGCATTTCCGGAATAGTTCCACATCAGTCTGGTTCAGTTCAGTCGCAAGATAAAACCCAGTCACTTCAGGATGATGTAGGTCACCATGATTAGTTTCTGGGAATGTTGTAGTTGATGGAATGATTTTCCAGCTAGGCAAATGCTCTGATGTGTTACTCCCACTATGGCAGAACAGAGCCCATTGTATTATTTACAGGCCTTCTGTAGTGGAGAAAAATGTGGAACTTTGAGAATTATGATAGAGTTCAAACTGTACTGCAGTACAGTAGCCACTAGCTACATGTGGCTATTGAGCACTTGACATGTGGTCGTGCAAATAGGTAATAAGCTGAGGTGTAAGAAACATCAGCTTTGGAAGAATTATTTTTAAAAGTGCATTTACAACCTTTTGTATTTTTTAGATTCCACTGATACAGAAAACAAATTTTTGGTTACCAAAGGGAAGAAGAAAGTGGGGAGGGACAAACTAGGGGTATGGGATTAACAGAAGTTGCTGTAGTACATAAAATAGATAAGCAATAAGGATTTACTGTATAGCACAGGGGATTATACCCAATATCTTGTAATCTGCAAAAATACTGAATCACTATGTTGTACACCTGGAACACAAAACTATAAATCAACTATACATTAATAAAAAATCTTAGTTTTATATTGATTACCAGTTAAATGATAGTATTTTGGAAATGTTAAAATTATATAAATGTGACTTGCATTATATTTCTGTTAGGCAGTACTGATCTAAAACATGAAATAGTCATGGAAGCATGAAGATAGTGGCTCCATAAGCCAAGAGAGAAAGATGTTGGTGTCCTACACAGGGCCTTGAGGATAAGCAAAAGTAAAATTAAGTAATTCTGCACTTAAAATGCAGACTGCACAGCTAAGAAGACAATTGTCCAGGACGGGAGGTGGAGGTGTGGGGAGCCAGTGGTACAGATTTGACGTAAATTGTACACTCGAGCTGCTCGCAATTCTGGAGCTTTTCAATAAAAAACCAGAATGGATTTATTAAACAGATGTTCCGAGACTCCCCTGTGTAAGTACTTGTGTTCATTAGGATGATCAAGAGTCGGGACAGGATGTACTATATCCCCTCAAAATGCAGCCTCCTTAGTGAAGAATCCATGTGAAGAACAGTTCTGGTTTCCTGACCCAGTTGGTTGTGTCTGTGTGTATGGTAACATGGTCTTTCAGGTTTTTTCATGGAAGGATAAAAATTAGGGGAGGTGGCACCTTAAATAGTATCAGAACTTATATACAGTATAATGTTTTCAAAATACCTTATGTTAAGCAAAATGTTCACAAAATTTTCTCTTTCCCATGTTTTCACTCAACTCAGCTCTAAGAAGCAGGTCTCTGTAAAACCCCTTTTTGTAAATTTTCTTATTAATGGATGAATTTTGGCCATTTTATCTTTTAATAGGTGGACGTTTTTCCCCTTAGTTTTTGTGCTTCCCTTAAGCAGTGATTCTTAAGAGGGGCTTTGGGCGGGGGGGCTCTTTGACCCTCCTTGGGGACATTTGGTCATGTCTGAAGACATCTGTGATTCTCACAAGTGGGTAGGCAGGGGCTGTTCCCGGTATCGAGCGTGTGGAGGCTGCACAATGTGCTACAATCACAGGACAGCCTCCATACCAGAGGGTTATCTGACCCAACATCTCTGCCAGGCAGAGGTCGAAAAACCCTGTCTTAGAAAATCATTCCCAATAGCACGAGCCTCTAAGGTGGTATTGAGTGTGCTGCACACTACTCCCCAAATGTCACCTTCCCCCTCCAAAGGTTCTCTGTACTTTGAGGCCCGAGGGGGCTGCATTGCCAGCCTTGTTCTCACTTCTAAGTGAATTTACATTCCATAGAAAGAAAAAGTGAAAGAAAGTGAAGTCGCTCAGTCGTGTCCAACTCTTTGTGACCCCATGGACTGTAGCCCACCAGGCTTCTCCATCCATGGAATTTTCCAGGCAAGAGTACTGGAGTGGGTTGCCATTTCCTTCTCCAGGGGATCTTCCTGACCCAGGGATTGAACCCGGGTCTCCCACATTGCAGGCAGATGCTTTACCATCTGAGCCACCAGGGAATCTGCTGCTCAAAATTCCATAGTATTTACCAAAAAATTCCATAGTATTTGCAAAATAGCAATTCGTTATTTTAAGCAGAGAACTATTGGGATTTTCTTCTAGGTTCCCCAAAGTTAGAGTGTTGACTGTTTTAAGCAGCCAGAAACTCGACATTTGCTCATCGCAAACTAGTGGTTTTCTTAATCAGAGTTAACTGGTCAAACTGGATGTTTCAGCTTGATCACTGAGTCAAAGCTTACCCAAGTCAGCTGAGGGACCATCAGATTCCTGGCCTGGACCTAGACTCCAGAAACCACCCAAGGGTTGTTACCATGATCTACTTCAACAAATAGCTTCAGTCCTTAGAAAAGAACATTCACAAACCAGCTGTGGAACAAAAACCAAGAAACTGAGACCAAACATCATTGATCATGATCCAGCTGCAATTTTAACAGAAGATCCTGCCTAATTTTAGAACCAAAAGGACAAAAAAACCTGGAAAGACTGAGTTATGCTGGGAAAATTAAAACAAGCCCCTTTGAGTTGGCTGGAGTGGAATCTGAGTTGTTAATGCCTGTGCTGCCAGTCAGACCCCTTTCAAACTCTGGCAAGTCACTGTCACCCCAAAGATGCATTTAAAGCAGTTGATGCTGTTGGCAGAGGTGATGGATGACATAGTTGCTCTCAAATGTAGCAGTGGAACAAGATATGCACCCATAGCAACTAGGGGAAATCACTGGGATCAGTGGGATTTGGGGCCAGTATTAATGGGGCTCTGCTTACCTCTCAGGTTGAAGTGCCCTTCTTTGCTGTCTTCTGAGAACAGGCATTTGTCACCGTACACTTTCTTGCATAAAAATATATAGCACGAGGCCTGTGGTTGTAACCACATGAGGCCAGCATGCCAAACTGCTGTGGCCCCAGGGCCAGCATGACCAGGATGGAGTGGATGAGGTCCCTGAGGTCGTTCAGGGAGCACTGTATGCCGTTCACAGCCCTTTGCTCTGCTTCCAGAATGTTCTGAAGGAGCTGGGTTATGGTGATGTCAAAGGACCAAAGACCTACAGGGCAGCGGTGTTGGGGGAGAAGAAATGGAAAGAAATGTCAGACCCTTCGGTGAGAATTCCAGCTGTGGCACTGACTTGCACGGTCAGGTTTGGTACATGAAGCTTTCGGTGGCTCAATTTCCTCATCTGTGAAATGGGAATCTCAAGATCCCATCTCAGTGGAGGATTACAATACTATGACGTGTATCATGCCTGACATGGTAATTACAATCAATAATTTGTCATAGGATAAATTATATTTTTGAATCACTATCACCACCGATATCACTAGGAAGCAATATAATTTCATTTTGGATGTATTTATTTATGTCTCCATTTCATGCCCAAAACAGAACAAAGAACCAAGTCTTGGGCTTCACATTCAGCTCCAATTCCATGGTTTTTCCTCTTCCCTCCTGGTTTGGCAGAGAAGAAATTAGCTTCCTCTCCCCTCCCCACCTTCAACCACATTTGTTGTGATTGGCTACCCACTCCAACATTCTTGCCTGGAGAATCCCATGGAGAGTCAGACACAACTGAGTGACTAACCCTTTCAGGAGTCACTAAGTCATGTCCGACTCTTCCGACCATTTGATTACACTTCGAAAGCAGCCTCAGGACCTGCCATGCAGGCACCAGATAAGTCAGAAACCAGGTGGCAATGCTGTCCTTGAGTGACAGTCCTGGAGGCCCCGGCGCCTGCTCCCAGATTCTGCCAACAGCCGGTTTCCAGGCTTTTCCCTGAAATCCAGCTCTGGCCCTGCACAGGCCTCTTATTTGCCTTGTCCTGATCTCTGGACTCAGCTCTGAACCCAGGAATAATTTGGATTGAACATGCGGCGTCCTCCAGCGTCTGTCCTCATAGGCTGCTCTCGTCACCATGCGGCAGCCCTCTCCTGGGACTCCGGCCCGGGCTCCCCCTCCTTCTGGGCCATCCCAACCACTCGGCACACCGCCTCGAAGCCCCAGACCTTGGCCTGCCAAAGGATTCTGACCTGGAGCTCACCAGTAAACTTGCACACGGCCCCTAAGCCTCAGTGCTGACAGGTTGGAGATATTTATAAAATGCTGCAGCCGCACAGCGTGAAGCTAGGAAGTGAGAGCTGATTCTGCACTGACAGAACTGTTTATAAACTGAGGACAGAAAGAGTCATGGCTCTTAGATTTTAGAAAGCAAAGGGACTGTGGAACAATATGTCAAATCATGTTGTAGCCAGAGTTCTGTAACTTAGTTTCCACCCAGAATGGAAACAAATATTTACTGAGCAGATGCCTCCAGTGAACTCTGGGCCTGGGAATTCATGGTGGACGGCCAGGCAGCCACAGGCCACTGGTCCCATGGAGACACCAAGACAGCCGCCAGGCCTGGCCACGCTAAACACGCTAACCAGGGCTTGACACTACATCCTTTGGGGCACTGGTGCTTTTAACGTGCAGTTTTGACCATGCCACCAACCCTGAGGTTGTTTGCAATTCTGCTGGGAATAAGGGTGAGTGGCATTTGCTGGTGGTGGCTGTGCATGTGGGAGTCATCCAGTATCTTGGCTCTCCATCTCACTGCCCACCCCACTCTCCACGCTTACACAACAATGCTCGTGAAAGCACCACAATCACAGCCAAAATACACAAATGATGATGACTGAAGATGAGAGTTAAGATTCATTTTCAGTAAATAGCTCTGATACCTGTGAAGGTTCTGTGCTAAGCACATTCCCTGCAGGAATCATTTCAAGGCATCCTCAGCACTTCCCTGATAGGAAGATACTATCATTACTATCCCATCTTACAGACAAGGAAACAGGGACACAGAGAGCTTAGATAACATGCCAACATCCTTGGGCAGCCTGTCTCCACATCCTGAGCTGGCTCCCTCGTGAGTGTCAAGCATGTTCTGGTGTTTGTGGCATCCTTATCAAGAGTCAACAGAAAAACTGCTATTGCCATGGAAAAAAACCCCAAGTTCCTCTCGGGCTCCTCTAGATTGTCGGCGTTGCCAACAAGATCCCACATTCTGTAAACGTGATGTTTCTTTTGTGTCAGGAAGAGTCATTTGGACTTTTCCCCCTTTAGAATGAATTTATTCTCATAATATAATGTTACTTGCGTAAATCTTAAAATTGCCAACCCTCTTTCAATCCTTTGTTCAATCAAAGGCTGGGAAATACAAACCAAATAGTCTAATAAAAGGTAACTCACCCATCAGGTCCTTCACTTAACATATTTTAGGGGTTAGGTCATCTCCAGATGAAAGGACAGGTTTCTCAATCATCTATTTGGAATTAGGAATGATTCCTTTCTCAAACATGCACATCACATCAGAGGAATGCAGTTCCCAGGTAGCCCGTGGCTTTATAACCCCTGGAACTAGACCTACAAACCTCTCATTTTCCCTCTCCCCATATCCCCAAGATTCTGTGGACCAAGACATGACAGAAATCAGAAAACCCGAACCCCATTCCCCCACTCCACTGTGGCCCCAGAGGTGAGGAGGGGAAGCTCTGAGCCACAGGAAGGCCGGGGGCCTTGCTGAAGCCCAGCGCCGGCTGAGGTTCACAGCAGAAACAGGCAGGGAGACGCCGAGTGAAGGAGGAAGTCAGCTTTTGATCCTTCTTCCACCACCCACCAGGACCCTCCATTCCCTCACTTTGGCCCTGGGGGTGGAGGATCACCTGGCTTAGAGTTGTGGACTCAGGGAGGAGTTCTGCAAATGATGACTGTGGATCGGGGGTAGGGATCAGGGATTGGGCACAAAAGTGATGCTCCCTGGGTGGAAACTGGATCACAGGCAGTCCATGTCTAAGAACAAAGTCTAGACTCTTTGCAGGCTGAGCATATGCAGGTTGGATCACTCAGGGCCAACATGCTGTTAACCCCGTCACTGCTGATACCCAACATGTCACTGCTGAATTCATCAGGCGTAAAACAACCAAAACAATTTTTTAAACACCTTTACCAAACACCCTTACCAAATCATTAATGTCATCATTTCCAGCAGTGAATGACATATGGTTGGTGACAGAGCTCTGAGACCAAGTTCTCAGGGTGACAAGCTTCTAGATCAGTCTCTAGGACAGGATTTCCTTCCCCTTCCCCAGGCAACTAAAGATAACTTTGGCCTCACCAAGCTGTCCTCTTCCCCTCTCCCCATCCCAGTTCCACAGAGAAAGGATCCAGGTCAAAATACTCCTTCAGTGTAGATGCCATCTGAAGCATTTACATGCTTGAAAGTGAAAGTGTTAATTGCTCACTTGTATTTGACTCTTTGCAACCCCATGGACTGCAGCCCACCAGGCTCCTTTGTCCATGGAATTTTTCAGGCAAGAATACTGGACTGGGTAACCATTCCCTTCTCCAGGGGATCTTCCTGACCCATGGATTGAACCCAGGTCTTCTGCATTGCAGGCAGATTCTTTACCATCTGAAATACACCCTGGAAATAACTATTTGCACTTTCCCAGATCTCCACATTTTCACATTTCAGCCTTTGCATAATTGTCTGCCTTGCCTGGAGCATTCTTCTCTCTTCATGTCACCCACCTAGCTTGCCCTTCAGGGATCTCTTAATTGTGTCTCCTCCCAGGAAGGCTTCCCCAGCCCCCAAGACAGCTTTGGATTCCCTCATCTGTGTCTCCAATCCTCCGTCCTTTCCTCACATAGCTCCTGTCACGTTGTGTTGTTGGCTGTTGCTACTTACTTATTCATTGATCTCCCATGCAGATTCTCAGTGGAGCTAAACCCTCATCTGATAAACCACTCTTGTATCCCCAGTGTCTAAGACAGCTCTTGTCCTGTAATGAGTTCTTGGTGAACGAATGATGAAGACTTACAATGACACAGCGGTGAGTCAACGAAATGCTTCTACAATTACTTAGCCACATCACAGGCTGCAGAAAATCCTATGCCACACATGACCCACTACTCACTGATTCTTGCCAGGATCACACTGAGAAGAGCAAGGTAATGGAGATGTAAGACATGATGCTCAGGGTCCTGCCCTCGTTCAAATAGAACTGTGCTATTGGTCCAGTGACTGGAGGAATGGTCTGGAAGGATAGGTTGGTTCATGTTTCTTTCAAAGGAATAAATACAGACCTGGTCTTTTAGCAACTCATGGTTTGAAGAAAAGTTTTTGCTTAATGGAAGTAAGAAAACAGCCAGATCAAAAGGACTTCCAGGAGCAAACACAGAAAATACACAGAGTGTCAGACAACCCATGTGGAACCAGCTGGATATGATTCCCATGGTGACCAAGCCATAGTGTCCCCTGAGGCTGGGGAAGAGAACTGTGCCCGTCAGGCCAGACTCAGCAGAAAGGGCTGTGAGGGTGCTAAGCAGAGAACCTCCAATCCCTTGGACATAAGTGGAGCTGGTGGCGATGCAGTTGAAGCCCAGCACCCTTATGCAGAGGAAAGCCAGGCCCAGGCCAGGCCAAGAAGACAGTCTGCCTGCAGTAGACTTCCCACCCTCATGGCACATGCGCACCAGCCTCCACATGTTCTGAAGGCAGACAGAAAACTCTGAGACTGTG
The DNA here is from genome assembly GCF_023699985.2 of Odocoileus virginianus. NCBI lineage: Eukaryota > Metazoa > Chordata > Mammalia > Artiodactyla > Cervidae > Odocoileus > Odocoileus virginianus. The sequence goes on along the minus strand of NW_027224346.1, from coordinate 756,321 downwards.
GCCTGTTGGCCTGCAAGGTCAGGCTTATGGTTCCGTGGCTTTTCCAAAGTTTTGGACTTGTCAATGAATCCATCAGTGGTTTCCCAAGAGTCCATTTCACCTGAAATAAAATCCAGATAAGCTGCATGTCAGTGCTTGCCCTGATGCCCTCAGCCCATTCTAATCTCATCTGCTTCTTTGCTGGACAATTCCTGTGGGCACTGATGGCTTCCTACCCCAAGTTTTTAAATGAGGGTCTCTGTCCAGAAATAGCAACGTGAGGGCAGGCTGCGAGTGTCCAGAAGTCAATGCCCCTGGGAACAACCCCTGACCAATGAGTGACAACGCTTGATGTTTCACTCCAGTTCCTTCTCTCTTGGTGGGATGATTTGGAGGTTTGTCCTGCACTGTCTCTCATAGGGCCCCAGGGGACTGAGCCCTAATTTCCTGCAACAGTAGTCCATACAGTAACATGTTCTTTATTGGCTTTTCTCCCTTCCTTGCCTCACATCCCATTCCTTCGCCACGCTTCCTGGGATCACCTTCCAAATAGATTACTTTTCACCTCAAATCCCTGTCTCTAGGATTGTGCTGGAGAGAACCCAGACTAAGACATACAGTGAAGTCAGGAGGTAGATGCTGAATAGAGAGAAGACACAGGAGAGAGTAAAGAACAGAACTGCACAAGCTTGAGATGTGGCAACGAGCTCTTGGAAAGAGTGGTAGATATTTCCTTTGAAGTTTTTTTTTTTTTTTTCCTGAAGAAGTAGATACTCTTGAAAAGAGAATGACAAATACCTTTCTGTCTTCCAGGACAGACTAGGCAATGACTGCAAACAGATTTTTTAAATATGCAAGTATTTGTAAGGTGTATTTAGCATAAATTAAACTCAAAAAAAGGACTAGAAGAGCCAAATAAGGCTATGAAGGAAGGAGAAGGGGTTATGTAGGCTAAATCCACTCTAGCTCAAGAGCTATGGGAAGGGAGAATTTGGTCATAGAAAAAAATTTATTGCCATAGCAGGTTTTTTTTTTTAAGACAGCAATAACAACAATAATGAATAAAGCTGCTAACACTGACAAGTTCTACTATATGTGGAAGGAAGTAGGGCTTTATGAGGACTATCTTATCTAATCACATCCCTGCCTTTAGTTCTGTTACTGTTATCCTATCCATCTATCTACTTACTCTATTCATCCATCATGTAAATATGTATATCTATTTACCTATCTCTACAGATACTTAACATTTTATCCATATAGTGAGATCCGGTGAGCTTTAATTGCAAAAGAACTTAAGAGAAAAGATAATTATAAGGAGTCCAGAAAGGGAAACTGACATCAGAAACAATCCCTGGGCTGTGTTGCCCTGGCAGATGGGCAACGCTGTCAGTAGGCAGGTGTGGTTCTGGTCTTGAGAGAATGGGGTCATATTTAGTACTGGCAGGTTCCCTTTTCTATCATCCTCATCCTAATGATAAACAATTTCTGATTTTAAAAACACTGTTGGTAGCAGGGATGGCCAATTTATCTATTGTCTTGTCCAAAAAATAGCCCATATTCCCTGACATAGTTGTCTCTCTAGCTTAGCATCATTAGGAAACAGGCTTATAAGTAAGATAGGGAGGAGTAATTTGCCCTAAGGACCATGAAATAGGTTTCACAGGCTGCGAAATCTAGATTTGAGTGATGTTTGGATTATAATCGCATCGGGTGAGTGGCAGTGGAAACAGAAAACATCCATTTTTAGTCTGACTATAGATTAATCATAGGATTTTCAACCTGGAAAAGACCTTTGAGATCAGTTCTTTGGGAACTTGAACAATTAACCCATGAGTAAACTGAAGGTTAAAGAAATTAGGTTACTCAGAACAAATTATTCTAACTCCTGTCTCGGTACTTTCTATCACATCCCACTATTGGAACAACAATATTAATAGCCGTTTTTATGACTCAAATATTGACAGAGATGAGAGGGGAGAAGCACAGCACGAAGGCCACTAACAGTTCAATACTTATTCTATGCCAGACACACAGTTCTAAGCCTTCCATGCACATTCATCTCACTTAATCTTCACAACTTGAAGGGGTCCATAGCATTTCCCTTTTACGAATTAGGAAATGGAGACATAAAGAAGTGAAATTATTTAAGGTCAGAGAGAAGGTAAACGGTGGAGCTGAGATTCAAACCCAAGCAGTCTGACCCCAGCGTTTATTCTCTTAACTATTCTACCATCATTGAACAACATATTTACAAGATAATTTTTAAAATTAGAATAAATTAAACAAACTTTAAATCTGAATCTATGCTTTATTTAGATTTCTTTAAAAACTAATTAACAGCAAGTAGGGAGATTTTCTTTACCCAAAGACAGGACACTTTCAACACCATGTCACCCAGCTTTTACCCACATAGTTGTTTTATTTTGAGTGTTGTTATTTAAACCGCAGTACATCCAAATAAGTGTAGTTTAGAAGAAAACATGATTATAAGGGGCTTCTACACTTTGTAAGAAGTACATTTTAATAGTCTCCTTTGTAATAGCTTCCTTTATCTTGGCTTTCAACACTCAAGAAATGTTTTCTAGCGAGAGTACCAATTGCACAAATATAGGGTAGGACAAGATCTCCAGCTTTAGGTTGGCAATTTGAATATCCCCTGAGGAAAATGATCCAAGTTTTATAAATGGAAGAAAAAATAAAGAAGATGACAGATTCTTCAACTTAGTAGCTCTATTATTGAAAAAAAATTCTCTCTCTATCAGTGACTAGGTAATAATCAATAGTCACATTTGGGGATGAATTTTCTAAGTAAAGAAGAAGCATATCACTGACCAGAATTAAGAAATCTTTCCACTGCTTCAAGATGACTTTTATTGATAAAGAAATTTTAAGGAAATTTAAAAAGAGAAATCTTTCAATTCACTTATTTTTCCAAGTCTAAAATGATCAAAGAACCTCTGTAATAATATATTCAGAGGTGTTTCTCTCCCAAAAGTACAGCCTATATATCCTTAAGATAATAATGGTCTGATCCATCTCTTATGTGCTTTCTATGTACAGATATAGTGTTAAATGCTTTACAAATCCTGTATCTCACAGAAGCCTTCTCAAAACTGAACTGGTAGCAAGGTGGACCAGGGGTGGGGGGTGTCATAATTTCTCCTATTCTACAGATGAGGAAAATAAAGTCCAGAGAAGTTAAGTAATTTGCAGCTGGTAAGAGCCACAACTGGTCTTAGCTGCATTCAAATCCAGTTTCTTTGACTTCAAACACCTTCTGTCTCTCTCTCTCTCTTTTTTTATTTTAGTATTTATTTGTTTATTTGTCTGTGTCAGGTCTTAGTTGCAGCATGTGGGTTGAGCACATAGGCTTAGTAGCTCCTTGGCATGTGGGATCTTAGTTCCCCAACCAGGGATTGAACCCATGTTCCCTGCATTGCAAGGTGGAATCTTAACCACTGGACCACCAGGGAAGTCCCAAAACACTTCTTAAAGGCTAATCTACTGCCTCTCTTAAAGACCCAACTGTCTCATCAGTTGTGTTCACTAAGCCAGGACCACTTCTCAGCAGTTTAGAGAGCCCGTGGTGACCCATTATGTCTTGAGGTGGCACAACTCACCAGCCAGCTGGCCTCTGCTCAGTCCAGCCCTCTAAATGGTGATGGTCAGTACTGTGCTGGCCAGGTTCACCAAGGCTGCCTGGGTGGCCGCAGCCGCAAAGTAGACCATCTACAGGAGGAAGGGAAAGGGAGTTTGGAACCCAAGAATGAACTGTCTCAGCTCACTGTAATACATAGTTATTTATCTGATAGCTTGAAGAACAAACATCTAAATGAACCCAAAGACTTTTGAGAGAAAGAGGCTCGAGGCAGGTTTGAAGACAAATGTTGCATTTAGTCTAACCATTTTCTTCCTCCACCCCAGTGGCACCAGATTCGGTGCTAATTTGTACCTTGCAGACAGACTCTGCTGTTCTGTTGCCTTCATCCCTGGGGTATGTAGACTCTGATTCACAAATTAGGGGTGAGGAGAACACTGGTTAAAGGTTAGCTAGACCCCACATCGGTAAGCAGGGCCATCCAGCGATGACTCACCAAAGGGCATGCGGCCTCATCTGTGACTTTCACCCTCACGGCACCAGGAGAGACGGTGACACAGCCATGTGTCACCATGCCATGCCACACTCGCTCCATCTCCCTTCTGTAGGAGAATACCGGCATCTGTATGACATAGCAGGTGGGGACAGAGGCATTCTGAGTGAAGAGCAAGGTGTGAGCAACTGCAGAGAGAAACGATATTTCCTCTTGGTTTTAAGAGACAGGTTACGAATATATCATTGTTTAATGCAGAATAACTGCATTTGACCAGATCCCCCTGCCAACCAGGGTTCTTATTTCCATCAGCCATCACAGACTGAGGAGGAGGCAAGGAGCGGGCTTGTGAGCTCACTAAAGGCAAGGCCTTTACAACCGAAAGAAGGAAAGAAAAGAAAAAATCTGGGCTTTTCAAATAAATGAAAACATGCTTTGAGAGAAAGATGACATGAAAAGCAGGATGTTCAATAATTCAAAGCTTAAATTTTTCTGATTTACTTAAAATTTATTGATATATCACACTCTTCTGGATTTAATTCATGACTCAAATGATCAATATGGCCTAAGGACCAACAGTCCAAATTTTAGATAAGTTAACCTGTTCAATGCAATGGCTTCAGAGACTGCTTTGTGAAGCCTTCTAGGTGGAATGAAAACAATCAGGCTGACTGGTAATCACAAGAATTGGAAAAATTTAGGAAATCCTATATTCTTCTTTGGTAAAAGAAGGTTAAAGATATATTAGAGTCAAAAGCTAAATATAGATTGGCATTTTGAACAAATAAGTCTCCAGATATTAGTTCCCAGTTCAGATAGATTACTTGGTACAAAAGATATCTTTTACACATAGAAATTGTCTTTGATAAAAATAACATGACTATTATACACGGGTAATACCAGAGTATTAAAAAGAAAATATATTTTCAGGAATTTAATATTAAAAATCTGTGGTGGATAAAAATCTAAAAACCGTAATAAAATATTCTAAACATAGTACCAGGGAATGACAGGAGGCTGGATAACTCTTTTTCTAGCTTTTATAAGTTATGCCCTATTGCTATTAAGTTCATATCTGTATTTTACTTCGCTAAACAAAAAACTCAAGTGAGGCCATAAATTACCATATAATTATTTATGTACTACCCTTTTATCCTTGGTTTCCTGTCAATCCAATCATTAAAACCCCAAATATTAATACAGATCCAGCCACCACTAAGCCAAACACTGCTATTAGTAGAAGATGGTACCCATATAACTTTACCAGGAACACAGATGTGGCAAAGTGCCATATTTGGTCTCCCTGCAAGGCAGTATAAGCAAAACATGTTTTAATCATTGATCTAAAAGATGAAACAAAGTTAAAATCCAGAAAGATGCATTTCTCCCAAGGACATGTATTAATATTAGGCAGGATTTAAAACCTGAGTGTCCAAAATTATATTTTTATGCAGTACAGATATAACATTTTAAATGTGATAGTTACACTTTAAAAAGCTGGATGTGCTAAGTGCATTCTAAGTAGCTTCAGTTGTGTCTGACTCTTTGGGACTCTATGTGTAGCCCACCAGGCTTCTCTGTCCATGGGATTCTCCAGGCAAGAATACTAGAGTGGGTTGTCATTTCCTTCTCCAGGAGATCTTCCCAACCCAGGGATTGAACCCATATCTCTTATGTCTCCTGTATTGGCAGGTGGGTTCTTTACCACTAGTGCCAACTGGTAAACCCAAAAAGCAGGACAGAATATATTTTAAAAATCTTAAAACACCAAAGAGCCAAGAAGCCCATGAGAAAATATCAGATGAATACTTGGAGAACATGAGAATTACAAGAATTAAGCCCAGGGGACCCTGAGATATCTACTGATTCAGAAGAAACAGCTGTGAAACAGAACTGCAGTTTTAGTGCCTTACAAAGTCAGATGATGGAAGTCTATGCTCACCAAAGACAAAGATAAAATAGTTCCTACTTTAAGCTGAGCTATAATTCTATCCTCAGGGTAAATTAGAGTAAACTAACCATTTTCTTGACTTGTAGTCCAGCTTTACTCCATCCGATGGTCTAGAAAACCTCAAGTCTTGAACTTAAGGCTTGAGATTCGAACCTCAAATTTAAACCGGTTCCAAACAGCTCATACCAATAGATTTCAGATATTTAAATTATCAGATACAGACTGCAAAACAATAATGCTTACTATATTTAATAAATGCCAAGTCTGACAATCTGAGCAAGGAATTGGAAACCATAAAGTGATATAGGCAGTTTAAAAAAGAACTAAATAGAAACTCTAGAACTGAAAAATATTGCAAACAGAAAGTAAAAATTCAATTGATAAGTCCTATAGTAGATTACAACTAAAGATCAATTAATTAATTATAGATATGTCTGAAGAAAAACCCACAATAAAACACAGAAAGACAAATGGAGGGAAACATGGTAGGAGTGAAAATGAAAAAGGAGGAAAAGAAATATAATGGATCAAAAGGAAAACACAAAATAACACGGTAGGCTTAGCTTACCTATATCATGAGTTACCAATAAGTTTAAATAATCTAAATGTTCAAATTAAGGGATAAAGAGTGACAAATTGGATTTTATAATACAACTAAATGCTTCTTACAAGAGATACATTAAAACAAAAGAATAAGAAAGATTGAAGAAAAGGACATATAATAACATACCATGCAAACACCAACTGAAAGAATCCATGTCACTAAATTGATAGCAAAGTAGTCTTCAAGGCAAAAAAAGCATTACTTGAAATAAAGAGAGTCACTTCATAATGATAAAGGCTCAATTCATCAGGAAGATACAAAAATTCTAATTTCATATGTACCCAGTAACAAGGGATCAAAATACATGACTTGAAAAATGTGCAGAACTAAAAGAAGAAACAGACAATCATTGTGGGAGATTTTAACTTACCTCCTTCCTCTTGGTAATTGATAGAACAAGCAAAAAATAAATACATACTAAGAATATGTACTTATTATTGTTTGTTGTTTAGTTGCTAAGTTGTGTCCAACTCTTTGTGACCCCATGGGCTCTTTGGGATTTCCATGGGATTTCCCAGGCCAGAATACTGGTGTGAGTTACCATTTCCTTCTCCAGAGGATTTTCCTGAACCCAGGAATTGAACCCATGTCTCCTGTATTGCAGGTGAATTCTTTACTGCTGAGCCAGCAGAGAAGCCCATATATTTACATGTCATATATTATATATATGTATCATATATATGTGTGGATGTGTTTATGAGTGAGTGTGTGTGTGTGTGTGTGTGTGTTCTACATGAGGGTTATGTTAAAAACAGTGTACTTGACAACTTCAGAATATACATGCTATGGTAGGAGGGCAGATCTAGCTTGGTCCACCATGGTCAGGAAGATCATGGGATTGAAGGTTTAGAGAAAAGAGACAGCAAACTGCAAACAAGAAAATCCAGAGGTTGGGGTGTAAAGTGCTGAAGAGAGAGTAGGTAGTGGGAAGGATGAAGCAAGTCCCGTGGAGATTCCTTTTTTCCAGAAAGAACAGGAAAGAGAGGTGGATAATTGAAGCCACTGGGCTCGTTTGTGGTTTCCCAGCTACATGGGCCTCTTATCATATCCATCACACCCACTATACCTACTGAGATGTGGGTCTGTCTCAGCTCTTCATCCAAGAACCCTTTCTTGCTTCCCTCCCGCCCACCTTGACCATCATCCCTTATTCTCACCTTCCTGACATCCTCATCAAAATAGCACCTGATCCCCTACGTGCCAGCCACTGATGCCCCAGTCTTCCTGGCCTCCCCCATGCGACCTCCAGTGTGTCTTCCACATTTTAAAGAGCCCCACTGAAAGCCCTTTTCATCAGTTCCCACCACCTTCCACTACTTACCTGCATTGCTATGTCTTCTATAGAGGGTACTGCCAATTCAGATCCATCTTTGCAAACCTCATTCAGAATAGCCCTAATAGAGTAGCAGGGATTCCTTCCTTCCTCCCTCCCTCCATCCTTCTCTCTCTCTCCTTTCTTCCCTCCCTCCCTCCCTTCCATCCCTCTTTCCTGCCAGCCCTCTTTTATATACTCATGCATTCAAAATTTAATGAGTATCTACTATCTTTCGGGAATTTTACCAGGCACTGGGGATAAAGTGGTTTAAAAAAAAAAAAGGAAAAAGTTCAACAGGGTTCTTGCTCTTCTGTTTTCCAGGGATAACAAACAATAGACAAGGCTTTATAACCTGGTGTGATAAGTTTCTTGGATGGGGTTGGGTGTCATGCAGTCAACCGCACAAGCCAGGCATGGAGAAACTATGGCAAGTCACTTAGGAGGTTTTCTGGAACCCAGAGGGCAGCACAAAACCCTGAGGAAGGACATCAAATTTGAACATACCTTCTCCTGACACAGGAGCACCACCCAGCCACCCACCTCCATGCTGGAAGACGAGGGCCTTGAGTCCTTCACACCTGTAGAGGTTACCAGCCCTGTGCCCTTCCCCCAGGTGCATCCACTCTGCTGCCCACATCACAGCCTAGCCCTGGACAAATCTTTCAGTGATGTATAGCACTGAAGAGCAAGGTCTCTGGCCAGTAGCACAGTCTGCTTCAGGCTGGCCCCTCTGGCTCCCAGCTACTAGCATGAACTTTTTGGGAGCTGACTTCTCACGTGAGGAATTCCCTGGGTCTTCCATCTGGCCCAGCCAGGGGATAGGGTCTGGCCAGGGGTATGTTACCTGCCACTGGCTGATCTCACTTCAAATGCATATCACTAATTGTCCTTGGGGCCTTAGCGTGCCCTACCCTCATATGTGTTTTTCCTGTTCATTTACTTTCCAACTCTCCCGATTTCTCTTCTCTCTTGCAACATTTCCTACCCTCACTCTGAGCTAATAGCTTTGTTTACTAAGCCACTAAAGATAAAAAATTAGTGGAAGAGGACTTCCTTTGGTTCCCATCACCACAACTTCCCACTGCCCACACCTGTGACTCCAACTTTACCTCCTGTTTCTATGGGCACCAGCAAAGCTGGCTCCTCACTATATATATCTCTCTCTCTCCCATTTCCCAGGACATTGATACTTTTTTTTTTTTAAAGTGATGTGTCCTTACTATAGTAAAGTTAAAATCACAAAGAGATGTTTCATATAGAACACTGGAGAGGGGCTCCCTTGGTGATCCTGTCATTAAGACTCCAGGCTTCCATTTCCAGGCACAGGTTGGATCCTTGTTCAGGGAACTAAGGGGCTTCCCAAATGGTTCAGTGTTTAAGAATCCACCCACCAACGCAGTAGACATGGGTTTGATCCTTGGGTCAGGAAGATCCCCTGGAGAAAGAAAAGGCAACCCACTTCAGTATTCTTGTCTGAAAAGTGCCATGGACAGAGAAGCCTGGCGGGCTACAGTCCATGTGGTCACAAAGAGTCGGACATGACTGGGCGACTGAGCAAGCACAGGGAACTAAGATCCCCTAAGCCATGTGGTGTGGCCCAAACCCAGAAGACAACAACAGGAAAAATGGGGCGAATCACTCAAAATATTTGTCCTAAGGGTTAAATGTAAGTTTGGAGGTAAAATAGTCACAAGGCTTCTATCAGCAATGGGACATCTCCCTGGGGTCACGTGAGGAGACAGGCAAGCCACAGACTACAGTGCACCCCCAGTAAGATGCTTGAATCAGGGGGCCTGGGGATGCTGCAGGTTGACATCGAGAAGCGAGGCTCCTGGGCCTGCTCCAAGCCAGCCCTGCTGCAGAGCCTCTGTGCAGCAGCCAGTGTGACAGTCAGCCACGCCCCAGAGGTTACCAGGAAACAGGGGACAGCCAGCATTGATATACTTCAACACAATACCAGCCGTCAACACCAAATGCTAAGTCATCAGACACACGTGCGATTATGGCGGTGAGGGACTTTTAGACACTTACAGACTTTCTGGCCCGGGCCATTCAATTCTAGGCGTGCCTCCACGGGCACATGCCTATGAATCCCGGTGATGGTTAGATGGCTATTGTTAGTCTGGGAATTCATTTCAATCCATCTGCAATGAGCATGCAGCATTCTTTCTAAAAGAAAGCCTACTTTGGGGCCAAGACCACATGGACTGTAGCCCGCCAGGCTTCTCTGTCCTCTGTGGAAGAGGACAGGAGGAACTCTAGTAATGACTATCACTTGCCATGATCAACAAATGGACTTCCATTTAAACAGCCCAGATGTCAAGATTATCTTATACTGGTTGGGAGAAAGTAGAAATTAGAACAATTGCTGAAAGCTCTGAAGGCATTTTCTTTCTAACTCAGACTGAGCTGGGGCTTTTTGTAATAGGCAGGCAGATCCTTCTTAAGCAAATAAGAGAACATGTAATCACCTATTACAGAGCCTCGCAAACAGAGGACACTTGATCAACTGTGGCTAAAAATACATTGAATGGTAGCATATATTCTATTCTGCTGCATAATGTCCATCACAGTGAGAACAGTCTCTAAAAGTAAACTGTGTATTGAAGTGTATTACCAAACTTGAAAGGGAAACAAAACCTAGTTTAAGGATGGTTAGAGTTTCTGTTTCACAGTGCAGACAGGCAAGAAACCTGAAGTCTCTTTTGGGCACCATCTACCTTCTTGTTAAACAGCAACCGGATACAGTGAAGAATGAGATTTAGCTTTACTTTCACTTAAAATCATTTTTGTCACCTAGTAAAAACAGAACCGTATCCTCTCTAGAGAAAAGGGGCATCTGTTTAGCAAATGGAAAGTAGCTGGCGTTTTCCCTTTTTCTTGTTAACGGAACATCAATCTTGTTCTGGGAGACAGCACATCCCCAGCCTCAAGGGATGAATCATAACTGATGTAGTCACTTATTGTGATGGCATGTCCCAGACGTCCTGAAGCTAGGATTGGCCTCTGTCTGTTCTAGCCACTCAAGTGGAAACAGATCTGGAGTCTTCTGGCAAAAATTTCGCTTTTTCTTTTTTTGCCAACATCCATTATTATTTTTAAATTACACACATATGAATAGGTGTGAGGTGACATGTCATTTTGCTTTTTTAATTTTTATTTCTTAACTGAAGTCCAGTTGATTTACAGTGTTTCAGGAATACAATGAAGTGATTTAGCTCTCTCCATATATAAATATACAAGTATATATATATTTTTTATATTCTTTTCCATTATAGCTTATGATAAGATATTCAATATAGTTCCCTGTGCTATATATACACTAGGTCCTTGTTGTTTATCTATTTTACATATGAAAAGTGAGTGTTAGACTCTCAGTCATGTCTGACTCTTTGCAACCCCATGGACTGTAGCCTTTGACTAAAGTCCTTGACTATGCGGATCACAACAAACTGTGGAATATTCTTAATGAGATGGGAATACCAGACCACATTACCTGCCTCCTGAGAAACCTGTATGCAGGACAAGAAGCAACAGTTAGAACTGGACATGGAACAACAGACTGGCTCAAAATTGAGAAAGGAGTATGTCAAGACTGTATATCATCACCCTATTATTTAACTTATATGCTGAGAACATCATGTGAAATTCTGGGCTGGATGAAGCACAAGCTGGAATCAAGATTGCCAGAGGAAATATCAACAACCTCAGATACACAGATGATACCACTTTTAATTGTAGAAAGTGAGGAGGCACTCTTGATGAAAGTGAAAGAGGAGAGTGAAAAAGCTGGCTTAAAACTCAACATTCAAAAAACTAAGATCATGGCATCCAGTCCTATCACTTCATGGCAAATAGATGGGGAAAATGTGGAAACAGTGTCAGATTTCATTTTCTTGGGCTCCAAAATCAATGTGGACAGTGACTGCAGCCACAAAATTAAAAGACACTTGCTCCTTGGAAGAATAGCTATGACAAACCTAGACAGTGTATTAAAAAGCAGAGATGTCACTTTGCCAACAAAGGTCTGTCTAGTCAAAGCTATGGTTTTTCCAGTAGTCATGTATGGATGTGTGTTGGACCATAAAGAAGGCTGAGTGTTGAAGAATTGATGCTTTCAAACTGTGGTACTTGAAAAGACTCGAGAGTCTCTTGCACTGCAAGGAGATCAAACCAGTCAGTCCTAAAGGAAATCAGTCCTATATATTCATTGGAAGGACTGATACTAAAGCTGAAGCTCCAATACTTTGGCCACCTGATGCGAAGAGCTGACTCATTGGAAAAGACCCTGATGCTGGGAAAGATTGAAGGCAGGAAGAGAAGGGGTGACAAAGGATGAGACGGTTGGATGGCATCACTGACTCAAGTGGACATGAGTTTGAGCAAACTCAGGGAGATAGTGAAGGACAGAGAAGCCTGGCATGCTGCAGTCCATGGGGTCACAAAGAGTCAGACACAACTTAGCGACTGAACAACAATGGACTGCAGCCCACCAGGCTCCTCTGTCCATGGGATTTCCCAGGCAAGAATACTGGGGTGGATTGCCATTCCTTTCTCCAGGTATCTTTCCAACCCAGGGACTGGTACCATATAGTAGTCAAATTTTGTTCATCTCAAATTCCAAATTTATCTTTTTCCTACCAACCCCAAGATTTTGCTTCCTGATAAAAGAAGCAAGCAAAGGAGGAGAGCTGGCTTTTGTTATTCCTTACCCACCCCTTTGGTTTTGAATGTGGCCATGATGCCTAGGGCTGTATCAGCAGCCTTGCAATGATGAACTGATGCTGTCAGAAGCTGATGGGCTAAGGGTGACAAGGCAGAGGGGCAGAACAGCCAGGACCTTGAGGGCATGACTAACTTGCTGGACCTACCCTGAATGGATAACTTGTACACTTCTTGTTTAGTAAGCAGTGAAGGTTCTTTGAGATTCAGCCATTGTTGGTTGAGCTTGCTTTTGCTAGCAGCCAGAAACATTTCCAACTGATACACAGACACTTAATGACTGGTTCCATGACTGCCCATATGACAAAGGTCTGTCAAGTCAAAGCTATGGTTTTTCCAGTAGTCATGTATGGATCTGAGAGTTGGACCATAAAGAAAGCTGAGTGATGAAGAATTGATGGGTTTTGAACTGTGGTGTTGGAGAAGATTCTTGAGAGTCTCTTGGACTACAAGGAGATCAAACCAGTCCATCCTAAAGGAAATCAGTCCTGAATATTCATTGGAAGGGCTGATGCTGAAGCTGAAACTCCAGTACTTTGGCCATCTGATGTGAAGAACTGACTCATTGGAAAAGACCCTGATGCTGGGAAAGATTGAAGGCAGGAGGAGAAGGGGATGACAGAGGATGAGATGGTTGGATGGCATCACCGATTCGATGGACATGAGTTTGAGCAAGCTCCAGGAGTTAGTGATGGACAGGGATGTTTGGCGTGCTGCCATCCCTGGGGTCACGAAGAGTTGAACATGACTGAGCGACTGAACTGAACTGAACTGATATACCTAATATATAAATTTATTGATGGGGCTTCCCTGGTGGCTCAGTGGTAAAGAATGCCTGCCAATGCGGGAGACACGAATTTGATCTCTGGTCCCAGAAGATCCCACATGCCGCAGACCAGCTAAGTCCATGAGCCGCAACTTCTTAGCCTGAAAGTTGCAACTACTGAAGCCCGCCAACTCACAGCCCATGTCCCACAACAGGAGAAGCCACCACAATGAGAAGCCTATGCACCTCTACTAGAGAATAGCACCCCTGCTCTCTTCAACAACTAGAGAAAAGCCTGCACAGCAACAAAGACCCAGCACAGCCAAAAATAAATAAAATTATTAAATTTAACTATTTCTTATATTTACCATATTTGCTTTATCTCTCTGCATATGTCTTTTCAGTATATATTGAAATTAAATTGTCAATACATAACTTACCCCTTCAGCATTTACTTCTAAAAGTAACCAAATTTTCCTTCATGACTACAATGCCATTTGCTCTCCTAAAATTATTACTAATTCTCTGATAGTATCCGAGAATTACTCCATATTCAGTTTCCTCTATTATACCCCAAATATCTTTCCATAGTTGGTGAAAAATTCTGTTTGAATAGTACAAATGGGACTTGGGGTTTTGTTTTACTTTTTCTTTTTTTAATTGATAAGGAAGATTCACCAGCCCCTGTTCCTGCAACAACAGAGATTCATTGTCCAGCCCATGATGGTTTCTGAGCCCAGGAGATCCTGGCAAGACTTGAATAAGGTTTTGGAGTTAAAACTGTACCAAATAACCCTGGGCACACATCTTTCATTTGGAAACTTATTTGGGCTTGGGCTTCTGGTGTCCTAACACTCTTCTCAATCAGACATGGAGGCAAAGGACTCTGGACACTGAGTGTGTTGTAAAGCTGTTGATGAGGCAGGCTGCTTGGGTTTGGGGATCTACCTAACTTTATTCCCCTTTCCCCAAATGACACTCCACATCCCACTCCACAATTTACATGTAGTAGTGGGACAAAATGGACAAGGAGATGACATCTTTTACCCAGAGTTGTAGTAATTACAATGCTAATTGTGTGTTTTAAATAGTCAACATCCTTTGTAGTGGCATACTTTATCAACATAATTAGGATAAAATTTAGATGCACCTCCACTCTGAGAGAGATGGGTAAACAAAGCTAATTGCTTTGTGACATGTAAATTAATGAAATCAAATGAGATTTTTGTAGCACATTCTTGCATAAGGGATGAATGTTACTTAATTATCTTTGCTTATTTTTTTAGCCTCCTATTTTACTTAATTAAAACCATTATGCTCAGAGGATCTAGACAATTTCACATTGCTGCTGTCAATGCGGCAGTTATTGCCTCCACAGGGGCAATGTGTCCCCGCCTCAAGTAGAGCTTACTAGAATAATGTCTAATTGTAGACCTACCTAAATGACTCTTCTCTCTCTTCATTTGCCTGGTGCTTGCAGTTCTAATCTGTTTCTCTTGATTTCCAGAATTTTCAGAGTCATTTAATTCTCTCACCATTAGTATATGCTGAGAGAAAAGGATCTCAAATAATGAAAGATGTATTTAAACTACTATAGTATGAACATAAAGTGGAAGAAGTCAATGTGTTTTAACTTAATTCCAATCAGATTCCTCAAAAACCATTAATATTTCATTCATTTCAACTGCAGAAAGTTAATCGTGTAATCCATTAGAAGTGCTTTATAGCACATGAAGAAAGTCATAGCAACTGCTGTTGAAAGCTATCGGTTTATTATTAATGCTCCAAACCCCATTATTTGGGGGTAAACCCTCAGCCAGCTATAATCAGAGACTCAAAAACTTATCACACACAAAAAATAGAGATATGTTTTGACTAAATTATCTGTGTCACCATTCAACCCAGAAACAATGGTATAATTTCTCCATCTTTAACATGTTATTTTTTTCAACTTTTTCAGAAGGCCATGTTTCGGGACTTCCCTGGTGGTCCAGTGGCTAAGACTCTGTGCTCCCAATACAGGGAGCCTGGGTTTGATCCCTGGTCAGGGAACTAGGTCCCATATGCCACAACTATAAGATCCCACATGCCACAACTAAGACCTGGTGCAGCCAAATAAATAAATAAAATATTAAAAAAAAAAAGAAGGCCATGTTTCTTAAAGCTTGAAATAATGAATACAACTCATAAATAAAGGTTTTGTTATGTTTTCACAAACATATCCCCAAGGAGCAAATATGTGCTTCTGCTAACAACTGTTTTACCTCTAGACGGAGTGAAAGCAAGGCATTTCTAAAACCTTGACATTCTGCTTACCGAACATGGACAGCAGGAAGCTGTGGATCCCTCGCTGGTCTCCCAGAGGCTGTGCAGAAAGATGAATCACAGAGCAGTGCCGTGAACAGCATGGGGACCACATCCAGGCATTGCTACCACAGGCTGCTTTGTGTGGAAAGTGCTAAAGGTACAAATGTGTCTTGTGGGCTACGGAAAGAGAGGCCAGCAGGTTCTACCACCCTGGACCTCCCAACACTATATGCTCTGACAAGGCCCTTCTGAGCTTATAGCGTGCTACACCTCACCTCTCCTGCCTCAGCTTGGGCAAGGACAGGAGATGTCCAACACTCTGTCTTAGAAAAACTTAGGACACATGCAGGAACATTCGTTAGGATTCTTTTTGTTTTTGGTCTTGCTGAATGGCATGTGGGATCTTAGTTCCCTCAACAGGGATGGAACCCCTGCTCCCTGCAGTGGAATCGAGGGGCCCTAGCCACTGGACCACCAAAGAAATCCCTCGTTAAGATTCTGAAAGAAGAAAGTTCGATTTTGTGCTTTAACACATATCAGAAATCACTTAGTGGGGTGGGAGGTGGGGAGGGAGGTTCAAGAGGGAGGGGACATATGTATACCTATGGCTGATTCATGTTGATGTGTGGCAGAAACCAACACAATATTGTAAAGCAATTATCCTTCAATTAAAAATAAATAAATTAAGAAAAAAATCAGAGGCAAACAAGAGCCGGCTTTCTATAGAGTCGAGCAGCAACCCGTCTCCAGACGCTGTGCCTCCGTGTCCAGAGTGCTCTTTCGGGGCTGTGGCCCTCCGGGCCTCTCCAGGTGAGGCTGCCCAGCATCTTTCTCTCTCCCTCCAGGCTTTCAAACAGTGATGCTCACCTGTGGTGCCTCATTCCCTCAGCATCTGTGCTGGCTGGGACCTGCACATCTGAATCTTACAAAAGGTTAATGCCAAGCCCAAGTTTAGAGCTGGCCCTCCTAGATTGACACGCCTTCTTTCCAAGAGCAATGCCAAATAACCAAAAGGATTCCATTTTTTTTTAATGGGAATTTCAGGACTCAGTACTTTTTCTTGGGTGAAGGTGGGGGGGATCAGGGGTGTTTCCAGCTCTTTGGTTCAGAATAGGTAACGTTTAGTAGCAGCTGTGGCCCAGCAAAGGCTCTTCTTTTTTTTGCTATTTCTGTCCCAAGATCTTTGAGCATTGAGTAAAAAAATACTTGAGGTCCTGACTCACTTTGGTAATGACCTATATAACACTTCTCTCAGACAGGCATAGATTCTTGGAACCATCTTCCTGTTTAGTTCATACATCTAGCTTGAACAGTTAGTTGAAAAAAAATCTAAAATGGCAAAGCTTTTATTGAATAAATGTGCTACTGAAGAAAACCAAAAAGATATCATAAAGTGTTCAATCTGACACAATCCAGATAAATTATTTAAATTTTGCTGCAAATGCTTCAGCCTAAAATAAATGACTTTGTTTGCAGAACGGAGCATGATACCTCAGATTCGTTAGAACTTCTTAACGCATCCGAAAGTGCTGTTGCCCTGGTAACTGGGGAGCTCCACAGAGCCGAGTGATCCTGCTAGCAGCGGAGGTACCATAAGCTCCATGAGGGCAGGGCTCACATCCACTGTATTCACCACTCTCTCTCAGATCCCAGGCGCAGAGCAGGCATTCGAGAAATGAACCTATTTGCTGTATTTACAAGTGTAAGAACGGCAATAGGACCAGGCCCCGAGCTTGTAGGGCAAAGAATAAAAAGGACATGTCACCACTTTACCTTTGATGCCCACGTGTGTGACACCACATGGATGAGAAAGGAGCAGGGGGAGTTGTTCCTTTTTGAGCAGAAAATATTCACAAGTATATGGAAATAGTAACACAACTTTGAGACCACAGGTGGTTTCCCTAAACAGGATTTGGCAGGAATCAGAAAAGCCAATTTTGCTCTCTTGGCAGAAACTTGATGGTACTTGGGAATGGGAGAGGAATTTTACAGCATTTCATCAAATAGCATACCCACACATACTATATTATCGATGTATATAAACACATAAGTATATGTTTGTATATTTCCAACAAAGGTCCCTGTGATCTACCTCAGACTTTTCATGAAGAATCGAGATGCTTTGGTCATCAACAGAGAAGTAACAAAACCATCCCCAAAGTCAGGGGAGAAATGGAGGGTGGAGAGAGAACTGTTCCCTATTTAGCATAAGAAGACCAGTTTCCTAGAAATTACCTTTTTCTACATAAACTATAAAAATCATTTCAAAACTTACCACTTCATGCTTTCCACACCTTTCACAAAACTGACATATCCAAAGTCAATACTGGAAGAGGAAAGGGATTATTTACTCATCCCCAGGGAAGCAGCTTTTCTCTTTTAAAAGATGTTTCTTATTTTTGTTGTTGTTATTAAGTAGGGGGAAAGGGTAATTGAGAAATCATTGTGAGATGGGTCTTTACTCTTCAAAGGAGAATATTTTCCCCTCACTGCTCATTGCTGATAGAATGATGCACTTGATTTACTGCCCCATTGGCAACTGAAGCCTTAAAAGTTCAGCGATGAACTCACAGAGGACAGTTTAAAAAAAAAAAATGTAGCTTTACTCTTTTAAACTAATTCTTAAATAATTAACCCATAAGTAGATTCTCCTCATAAAAATACAAACAATACATGTAAGGACAAACTCTCCTTTGACTACTACCCCCAGATCTAGAGTCCTCTCCAGAGATAAGCACTATTATCGGGAGCAATGCAACTTCAGACTTGGTCCATGGAAAATGTACATTATTCATTTTGGTTTACATAAATGACTTCATTCTCTCTGCACTCTTTGGCAACTGCTGTTTGAATTCATGTGCCTGGAATGTTGTCACGTTTGTGTGTGTATATATAAAAACAAGTAGTTCTACCTTATTGTCTTCAGTGCATGTCTCTTCCCTATAACTGAGTGGATAGCTTTCATAGGTCTGAGGAGAGCCCCTGACCCCTTCTGTTTTTTGCAGAAAGTTATCTTGTGGGAGGAAAGGTCACTAGTTTGAGAGTTTGGAGATGTGTTCTTTGGTTCTACCACTTCTGACTGGAAGTAGAGCAGGAGAACTCAGTTTCCTTATCTATTAAACAGGAGAATTGGACCACATAACATCTAAAGCTAAAAGAGAGCTACAATAATCAGTCTTTTGGATATTGTGACAGCAAAACCACTTCTCTCCCAGCTATCGGAATGAGGGAAATTGTATGAGTGGGCAAAAGCTGATGATTTCTGAAGAGGTTCTTCCTGCAAAGAGGTCTATGCTTTCCACAGAGTTCAGCCCATTTATAAACTAAAGTCTGGCTTACGTCATTCTTTTAATGTTTTCAAAGTATTCAATAGTATGTGGGTTTTATTTGAAATCACAAAAGTCAAGATATTTTTGAATAGTCACAGATACGGAAATGTTTCTAGTAGAATTTAATTGAAAATAATTGCATCTGGGCTGTTCACTGGGTAAGGAGTTAGGATGTTGGATGGAAGATTTGGGCAAAGCTAAAAGGGAGAGATTTCAGTGCCCTAAGAAGACTCATTCAGTTGGATGAGCACACACTCTGTCCAGTGGTGAGGATACTAAAGAACAAAGACAACTAACTTTTGTACTTCCAAAATCTTAGCCATTGTCTGTTCTCCACTCAAAAGGTGTCTGCATTCTGGAGTTGTTCTCTTGTTCCAGTCCATTACCCAGGTACTTTGCTACTGGAGAATTCAGAGGAAGCCTTGAAGAACTATTTGTCAGCATGTCAACATCCCCACCAGGAATGTTTTATCAGTAAAGGAGAGAGGGGTGGTTGACAGTAACCATTTCATGGCTCTTATTATTTTATTATCTTATCTGGAATGTATCTTAAAATTATCATTACTGACACCAGAAAGAAATATTCTTCCACCAGAAAACAGAAAACAGGGACCTATTATGGTATAGATGAGAGTGATAAAATTTGGAGTGTGTGGGGAGGTTGAATGTGAAGACTGCAGTGTGTGATGAGAAAGAGGGGAAGACCCCAGCAAACTGTCACCTACCTCCTTTCCTTTACCCTCAGAACTGCAGTAGGTGGTAAAGACTTGGGGAGTCTGTACTGTGACTGCCCACAGTCCCTGTTGCTAAGCCCTCGGGAAGTTCTGCCCCTTTGTCCACACCCCCACATTCTGTTAGACCAGTTCACATCCCCACCCACATACCCTCTCCCTAGTAGTCGTCCTAGGGCTCCAAGGTTGAAGGACTCCAGAAATAATTTATTTCATTCCCAGGATCAGCCTTGTCTATGGAGTTAGAGATACAAGCACAGAACCTCCCAACCCCATCTGCCTCTCCACGTTGACTAGAGAAGTCAATTTTTAGTCTCCAGTGCTTAGAGTCCCTGCCTGCCTGTGTCAAACACGGTTACAGTAAAGTAGGTATTGGAAGACCCTAGTGTTCTTTCATAGAATGTTAAACATAAATGCATGAAGGGCTTAAGCAAATCTCCCTACCCACAATCTCCCACCACCTTCCCCCAGTCTTTCTACACTAATCACAACAGTTTAGAGCCTACAGAAATCAGGATGAGTGGTCCTAAGGACAACCGTAATACAGTTCCCTTGGTCTCTTTGCAGGTCCCTTTTCCTTGGCAGTGACTTCCCTCTGTGACTTCCCGCTGCCTCTGAGGCTAAGGGTCCTGATTCTGGGGCTCCCCACAGCAGGAGAACCTTCTCAGTTTCCCTACTCTTCACAGCGCCCCTTCCCAGGGTTGCTGTTAATGGTCTAGACCACAAAGAAAAAGATGGTGTAAATACACACATCCTCATCTCTGAGCCTCAGGACCAGATGCCTGCACTATACCTCCCAAAGAAGTGACTTTATATAAGATGGCTCCTGAGGGTAACAATGTTTTTAAAAATTTGGTTTTAATGATATATTTTCAAGCTCTATTAGATGAAAGGAGGTTGGCGATTTTCAGGTGGTTATAAGTTTTTCCTGAAGCACCCCAAATCTCCCCACATTACCCTGCTAATAAGAGAAATTCATTATTCTACGAATTTCCTTAATATCTCTCTCATTCTGAACATTTGAGGGCTGAAATCAGGGAAAGAAATTGCTGTATGCTTCCAATTCAGAGAGATAGAACAGATTACAAGTCATAAATCAACTTTTATGTGAAACAAGTTTAAATTATCAGTACACTAAAATTGGATTATATGAGCACTTTGGCAAAAACACTTTGGACTTTAAAAAGCAGTCATTAAAACTACTATATTTGTGTTTGGCTGAAATTCTCAAAAATATTCCATGTATGCTGTTCATGTATATATACACTCCTTTTCTCATGAATCATCCCACACATATTAATTGATGTCAGAAAAAGCATTGACTAGAATCTTGAAATTACCATTTTAAGTGAAAATATTTGAGTTATTAAAAACTCCATTCTAAATTTCATTTTAGATAGAGATTAGAATGACAATGTGTGTTGTATACAGGTGTGAATTTAATAAAGTAATTTCTTTCGAATTATAATTTGTTTCCATTGTGACCAACAGCCTTCGAGGTGTGGTGAAAAGATGAATAAGTGAAATTGAATAGAAGGTCTAACAGTCTTTCTTTCTCAACTTCATTCATGTGTAACCCTTTCCAGTAGTAGACTCTATTAAAATGTAATTCTAATAGAGGTGTTTATTTGTAAATGCTAGTGTGAGGAGACATCCCCAGAGGTTTCAGGACCAGCAAGTCAGTCCCAACAAGTGCTGAAACCAGCTCATCCCTCTGGGAGCCCAAGCCCTTGAAGTCTGCAGGCATGAGGGATATCTCAAGTTAAAGGCCTCTCTTCCATCCATACCTCTCCCCTGTGAACTGTTTTGCCTTCATTTTTGTTTTAATCACTCTGTGAATTTCAGGCATTCTTATCATTTTTTTGTTGTCCTCACATAAGCCTTATTTCACCCCCAACAGAGATGCAAATAATCCTGAAAAGTTCTGGAAGCATCATTTCTACATTGTAAGGAATCATCTTATTTCTTCTCCTCAAATCCATTCATCACTACTTAGCTAGTCACCATGATTTAATTTTCCACCCCTGTAGAGCTCTTTATTGCTATTCCTCTAATCAATAACACGCAGGAAATGGTGCAGGGCAAAGAGAGCACCCAACACCCAAGGAAGAGAGGCTGTTTATGTTACTGTGATTTCCTTATGTTGAACACGCTGTGATATCCTGCTAGCTGAGCTCTGTGGTTACTACTATAATTGAAATGAAAAAAAGATTCCAAGTTCTTCAAAATTTGCATTCTCAAAGGCTGTCTTCTTGAATTTCTACATTTAAAAAATAATCTTCTGACAACTAAGATCGTACTTAAATTGGGTTTGCAAATTCCAGCAAGAAATTGAGTCCATATCACTTGAGGATCTATTCTATCAACTTCCCTTGCTTCCCCCTAGTCAAAAAGACAAACCATTTAAAAATTTGATATAACTAAAAAATATGATAAGGGTTCAACATACAGCAAGGTAGGCTCCCTGGGAGTTTTGGTACAGAAGGAGAAAGGGACGAAAGGAAACAATACTAAGAGCTGGAAGAGGAAAATTTCTATATTAGAATACCTGACTGTAAAGCAAAGAAGCAAAGCAAGAATTAGAGGACAGACCGCAGTTCTGGTTTAGTGGTATGGTTCCTGTGGTAGCACTCTGCTACAGAAGATGGTTGTCCAGATAGTCCCAAACAAGTGTGTATTTTTTTAGACTATGAACAAAAGTAAAACATAAAATTTTAAATGTGACCATAGAAAACTTGCAATCCCCTCCCAAGAATACGTCCTTGAAAGCAGCCAAATTTGAGAAACCTTGTCCTGAGGGATTTTCCCCCCTCTCTTTTGTTTTTCTCCACCCTGTAAAAACTTAATTCTTACTGTGAAGTTTGTTCTAGAATTGCAGGATGAAGTTCCATTCCGTCTGCAATCTCTAGTGTGAATGGATAACTTCTTTCCTAATAAAAAGTACCCATAGATGATGACACAGTGATTTTCTCAAGATTTTAAGAAATGGTAGTAAGTGCAAAACATACCAAATTATTGTTTGTTCCCTACCATTAGAAATGAACTAACTCACTCTGAATTAATTTGTTCATAATGACCTCTACAGAGCTAGTTTAAGGTCACATAGTTCAAGGTTGCATGAATTTCTTTCACATGAAAATTAAGTGTCCAGGCTAAGGTATGTAACCATCTGGCAAAACTCATACTCCAGGAAGAGAAGTGGACTTTGGTTGCAGTTTACCTGCATACTCCTGACTTGAGGTCTCTGAACATATCTGCACCTTAACTCTTCCTTTTGTACAATTCTCTTTGGTTACTGCATGTATTAAAAAAAAAAAAAGTTACACTGAGCATTTCCTGGCAGAAAAGAGAAAGACCTGTCTCATTCCCATCTCCTGTCCTAAGCTTCTGTGCCATCTGTATCTTATTTCTTCTCAAAGAGGAGTCTTCTCTGACAGTCTGGGAGTTCAAAGAACAAATCTACCATTTGTTAGCTCTGAACATTAGGCAAATGACTTAATTTCTCTATGCCACATGTATTCAGCAAATATTGAATCAGTGTGTGCCAAGCCATTTCCTAAGGGGTGAGGAAGACAAAGCCCTTACTAAGCTCTCATTATTATGAAAGGAGAAATAATAAATGGATAAACAGGCATTTAATAATGTCAGGTGGCATTGTGCAGAAAAGTAAAGCATGGTGAAGGGAAGAGGGAGAAAGGGAAGCTATTTTAGACAGAGCCATCGGGAAGGGCTGTCCGGGGTGTGAGGCTGGGGCAGAAACTAAATGGAGTAAGGGAATAAGTCTGACTTGAAGGAGAGAACAGTGACTGCCGATGGCAGCCAGCGGGAAGCCAGTGTGACTATAGTGATGCCATATTGGGCGCAGCAGGAGGTGAGGTCACGGAGGTACATGTGGCCAGGGCGTATGTGCTTGCTGGTCACTGTGGGACTTAAGAATGTACTCAGTGTCACCAAGTAGATGGAAAGTTATCAGAAGAGTGACACCACCTGATTTCACATCATAAAAATGGCTCAGGATGATTTAGAGAAGAATGGACCGTATGGGGGTAACCATGGAAGCAGCAAGACCAGAAAGGAACTTATTATGGCTGTGACAAGGGATGATGGTAACTCACGACTCTACACCACGAGGTAATGGTGCTATAGTGAGAATAAAATGGGACAATACATGTTGGTGGCGTAAGCTAGCACCTACTGTGTAGTGATAACTCAAGTGTTACCATCATCACTTATTGTTATCATCATGATGATTTTGAGATGATTCTTCTCCCCCAACTGGTAGCAACTTTCCCAAGCTTTGGCACTCCCCTTGCTCAGGGGTACCATATACTCCTTTATCCCCCCAAACATTTCTTTCTGCATTCTAGAGCAGACTTGCATATGAAAAGGCTATGGGTTTGGTCAAAGACATTCAGAATGCTTTGTCAAAACCATTGGGGCAGCTGGTAATGGGGGTGCATTTCAGGATGTTGCAATGACTGGGGGCCAGTGCCAGTACATAGTGGGTGAGGTCTGGGAATGCTAAGTGGGTCAAATTCTGCACAGTAAATGATTTCCTATCCCAAATGCCCATGCTGGCCCTCTGGAAAACAGCTAGGTGGCAGGAAAGTCTTCATGCAAATTGCATATGGCTAACTCCAGGGAGGTAGCATACCAGCGGATGGGAGACCTGGGGATGCTGGGGCAGAAGAAAGAGCCTCAGGTTGAGGGGTAGCTGTTTCAACTCTAAAAATACAAGTCATGTGGATTTTGATCACTCATTCATTGTTGTCCAGCCTCAGCATCCTTATCCATAAACTGGGAGAATTTTTACTACCTCTTTGGAAAGTTAAGAGAATCCAATAAGATAATGCCTGTGTATGCATTTATTAAACTGTAAATCATCATGAGACTAAACAACCAGTCTCTCTGCACACACAAGTTGCTAATACATTCTCTGCCCTGGAGAATTTATAACCCAATCATCATTAAAGGAGAGCTACAAGCTCCCATTAGAGAAAAAAGTAGGAAAAGTGCTTTCAAAATCACAGGCTGGGTTTTCATAAGGCAAACATTTTAAATGTAATTAAGCTTTGCAAATGCCAATTAGTTTTTCCCCTAATTAGGCATATTTTCCAAGAATATCTATGGTGTGCTAAAACATATTAAGTGAAACATACTCAAATGCTACTCAGACTTTTTTTAACTCAGACTTTTTAAAACAAAATTACAAGTAACAATTGTTTATCACACTCACCATTTTTAAAAACGGAAAACAACCCAATAGCATAAATTAAGCTTTTTACTTTTGTTTTGATTTTAATTAAGATTCTCTCTTTTATGACAAAATAATTCTGCTAGAATAAAACTTTCTTTTATCAAATTTGATTTTGAGTCAGAAAATAGCAACTTCTATGCATTCACTAATTACTCAATTACTCACTAATGGATTATAATTATTACTACTTTGTAGACCCATTTTGTACAGATCTTCACAATTTATTATAAAGGGCACTCCTAGCCCAAGTAAATGATAAAATGGAAATAAGAGGCATAGGGCAACAAACACTAAAAGCTAGACTTCATGTATTTTTTGAAGGGGATAGTTTTCATTGGTAAAATCAACTATTAATGACAAAAAAATGAAAAAACAAAAAGAATTATGCTAAAATATACTGAGGATGTGACAAGCAATGGAAATAAAGTCCGATGCTGTAAAGAGCAATATCGCATATAGGAACCTGGAATGTTAGGTCCATGAATCAAGGCAAATTGGAAGTGGTCAAACAGGAGATGGCAAGAATGAACATTGACATTTTAGGAATCAGCAAACTAAAATGGACTGGAATGGGTGAATTTAATTCAGATGACCATTATATCTACTACTGTGGGCAAGAATCCCTTCAAAGAAATGGAGTAGCCATCATAGTCAACAAAAGAGTCCAAATGCAATCTCAAAAAAAACAGAATGATTTCTGTTTATTCCCAAGGCAAACCATTTCAATATTGCATTAATCCAAGTCTATACCCCAACCAGTAATGCTGAAGAAGCAGAAGTTGAATGGTTCTACGAAGATCTACAAGACCTTCTAGAACTAACAACCAAAAAAGTTGTCCTTTTCATTATAGGGGACTGGAATGCAAAAGTAGGAAGTCAAGAGCTACTGGAGTAACAGGCAAATTTAGCCTTGAAGTACAAAATGAAGCAGGTCAAAAGCTAACAGAATTTTGCCAAGAGGATCGCACTGGTCATAGCAAACACTCTTCCAAAAGCACAAGAGACGACTCTACACATGGACAACACCAGATGGTCAATACCGAAATCAGATTGATTATATTCTTTGCAGCCAAAGATGGAGAAGCTCTATACAATCAGCAAAAACAAGACCAGGAGCTGACTGTGGCTCAGATCATGAACTTCCTTATTGTCAAATTCAGACTTAAATTGAAGAAAGTAGGGAAAACTACTTCAGGTATGACCTAAATCAAATCCCTTTTGATTATACAGTGGAAGTGACAAATAGATTCAAGGGATTAGATCTGATAGAGTGCTTGAAGAACTATGGACAGAGGTTTGTGACACTGTACAGGAGGCAGTGATCAAGACCATCCCAAGAAAAAGAAATGCAAAAAGGCAAAATGGTTGTCTGAGGAGGCCTTACAAATAGCTGAGAAAAGAAGAGAAGCTAAAGGCAAAGAAGAAAAGGAAAGATATACCCATTTGAATGCAGAGTTCCAAAGAATAGCAAGGAGAGATAAGAAAGCCTTCCTAAGTGATCAATGCAAAGAAACAGAGGAAAACAATAGGATGGGAAAGACTAGAGATCCCCTCAAGAAAATTAGAGATACCAAGGGAACATTTCATGTAAAGATGAGCACAATAAAGGACAGAAATGGTATGGACCTAACAAAAACAGAAGATATTAAGAAGAGGTGGCAAGAATACACAGAAGAACTATTCAAAAAAAGATTCTCATGGCCCAGATAACCACGATGGTGTGATCACTCACCTAGAGCCAGATATCCTGGAATGCGAAGTCAAGTGGGCCTTAAGAAGCATCACTATGAACAAAGCTAGTGGAGGTGATGGAATTCCAGTTGAGCTATTTCAAATCCTAAAAGATGATGCTGTGAAAGTGTTGCATTCAATATGCCAGCAAATTTGGAAAACTCAGCAGTGGCCACAGGACTAGAAAAGGTCAGTTTTCACTCCAGTCCCAAAGAAAGGCAATGCCAAAGAATGTTCAAACTACTGCACAATTGCACTCATCTCACATGCTAGCAAAATAATGCTCAAAATCCTCCAAGCCAGGCTTCAACAGTATATGAACCGTGAACTTTCATATGTTCAAGTTGGATTTAGAAAAGGCAGAGGAACCAGAGATCAAATTGCCAACATTGCTGGATCATCGAGAAAGCAAAAAGGGTTCAAGAAAAACATCTACTTTTGCTTTATTGACTATGCCAAAGCCTCTGACTGTGTGGATCACAATAAACTGTGGAAAATTCTTCAAGAGATGGGAACTACCAGACCACCTGACATGGCTCCTGAGAAATCTATATGCAGGTCAAGAAGCAACAGTTAGAACTGGACATGGAACAATGGACTGGTTCCAAATTGGGAAAGGAGTACGTCAAGGCTGTATATTGTCACCCTGCTTATTTAACTTATATGCAGAGTACATCATGTGAAATGCCAGGCTGGATGAAGCACAAGCTGGAATCAAGATTGCCAGGAGAAATATCAATAACCTCAGATATGCAGATGACACCACCCTTATGGCAGAAAGCAAAGAAGAACTAAAGAGCCTCTTGATGAAAGTGAAAGAGGAGAGTGAAAATGTTGGCTTAAAATTCAACATTCAGAAAACTAAGATCATGGCATCTGGTCCCATCACTTCATGGCAAATAGATGGGGAAACAAATGGAAACAGTGACAGACTTTATTTTCCTGGGCTCCAAAATCACTGCAGATGGTGATTGCAGCCATGAAATCAAAAGACACTTGCTCTCTGGAAGAAAAGCTATGATCAACCTAGACAGCGTATTAAAAAGTAGAGACATTACTTTGCCAACAAAGGTCCATCTAGTCAAGGCTATGGTTTTTCCAATAGTCATGTATGGATGTGACAGCTGGACTATAAAAAAGCTGAGAGCTGAAGAACTGATGCTTTTGAACTGTGGTATTAGAGAAGACTCTTGAGAGTCCCTTGGACTGCAAGGAGATCCAACCTGTCAATCCTAAAGGAAATCAGTCCTGAATATTCATTGGAAGGACTGATGCTGAAGCTGAAACTCCAATACTTTGGCCACCTGATGCAAAGAACTGACTCATTGGAAAAGACCCTGATGCTGGGAAAGATTGAAGGTAGGAGGAGAAGGAAGGACAAAGGATGAGATGGTTGGATGGCATCTCCGACGCAATGGACATGAGTTTGAGTAGGCTCCAGGAGTTGGTGATGGACAGGGAAGCCTGGCTTGCTGCAGTCCATGGGGTCACAAAGAGTCTGACACGACTGAGTGACTGGACTGAACTGAACTGATACTGATGTTAAAGTCCCGGTAAAGTAAAATAGATAAAATTAATTACTGCCACAGATACTGATTCTTGTTTACCCTAATATTCAAGCCCCTTTGCTGCTAACAAATTGTTGACTTATTCAGGTAGCAAGCAGAGTCCCTCTATTTTACTGCAGATGGATTTCTCCAACCATTTCCAGAATATGAATTTTAATTTGTCTAACTTAGTGCCTGTGGACAACACTGCAATAAAGGTATGATAAGACACAGTTTTGGCCGACAAGATGGTAATAAACATCTGCTAGATGTGCTCCAGAATAGCTTTCGATGTACTGAATTAAAAAGACAAGTTCTGATTAGGAATGAATTTTTTAATTCCTAGAGCAGCCACTAAAAAAAATAATAATATAAAGAAGTGACTAAAATACCAACAATTAAAATGCAATAGTAAGAAACAATTTTTAAGCAAAAAAGTGTGAACAGAAGAACAAAAAATGGAGGGTACAAATTATAAGATAAGAATATTATAGACCTAAATCTAACCATAGCAATGTTACATCAGGTTAATGATCTCAACATTTTATTTAAAAGGCAAAGATTATTAGAGTGGAAAAGAAAGCAAGATCAAAATATATATTCCCTACAAAAATCATGGTTTATTTTATTTACTTTTTGGCCACACTGCATGGCATATAGGATCTTGTTCCCCCAACCAGGGATTGAATCCAGGCCCTCAGCAGAGAAAGCGTCAAGTCATAACCACTGGGCCACCAGGGATTTCCCCAAAAGGCATAATATAAACAAAAAGACATATATGGATTTGAAAGAAAATGGAATAAAAAAATGTCATGAATTCTGAAACAATGTTTAAGCAACCCAGACAAAGCCAGGAAAAAGAAAAAAGAAAATAAAACAAACCAGATAACACTGTCTACAGTGGATGTGGACCACTGGATAAAGGCCAGGAATGCTGCTAAACATCTTACAATGCACAGGATAACTCTTACCTATCCAACGAACAATTATTGGAGCCAAAATTTCAATAGTGCTGAGGTTGAGAAGCCCTCAGCTACAGGAATCAAGACAAAATGGCACTGGTAAAAAGTAGACATGTAGACCAATAGAAGAGAATACAGTCTAGAAACAGAGCATCCATATATGGTTAACTAATTTATTTTAAGTCCCAAGGGAATTCAATGGGAAAAGAAAATTTTTTTCAACAAATGGTGCTGGAATAATTATATATATGTATGGGAAAAAATAAGTATCAGCTCTTTCTTCAAATTATACACAAAAATTAAGTCAAACTGTATCACAGACATAAATGTAAAATCTAAAACTATAAAGCTTCTAGTAGAGAACAAAGGAGAAGATCTTTGTAATCTTGGGGTAAAATAAAGTTTCTTAGGTAAGAACTCTAAAATGTGAATCACAAAAGGAAAAATGACAAACTGTACTTCAACAACTAAAGACATATAAGTGGTCAATAAGCACATAAAAAGATGCTCAGGATCATTAGTCAATAAGGAAAGGCAAATAAAAACCATAATAAGATACCATTTCACACATACTAGAATGAATGGCTGGACGAAAAAAATAAAAACAGAAAATAACAAGTATTGGTAAGGAAGTAAAGAAATTGCAACTCTCATGAACTATACTGGAAGGTGTATAAAATAGTACAGCCATTGTAGAAAATAGCTTCTCAAAAGATTAAACATAGAGTTACCAAACAACTCAGCAATGCTACTTTGCTATGGCCCGAATGTTTGTGTCCCCTCCCACCCCAATTCATACGTTGAAATCTTAATGCCCAATGTGATGATATTAGAATAGAGATACTCTGGGAGATATTTGGATCATGAGAGTAGAACACTCATGAATGGGATTAATGTTCTTATAAAAGAGACCCCATAGAGCTCCCTAGCCCCTACCACCAGGTGAGGACACAAAGAGAAGTCTGATACCATGAAGAGAGCCCTCAACTGACTATGCCAGTGTACTGATCTCAGAATTTCAGCTTCCAGGACTGCAAGAAATGAATTTTTCTGGGTAATTTATAAATTATCCAATCTGTGGTCTTTTATTATAGCAGCTGAGGCTAAAACACACTCCGAGGCATGTATCAAAGAGAAATGAAAACATATTTGCACATAAAAATTTGTACACAAATGCTTGTTCTGAGCTTTATTTATAGTATCCCAAAACTGAAAACAACCTAAATGTCTATCAACAAGTGAATGAAAAAAAAAAAAAGTGAATGGATAAACACATTGTGGTATATCCATATACTAGAGTACTATTTAGCTATCTTGACTACAAAAAGAACAGACTATTGATTCAAAAGCTATGACAAACCTAGACATTAAAAAGCAGAGACATTACTTTGCCAACAAAGGTCCAGTCTAGTCAAAGCTAAGGTTTTTCCAGTAGTCATGTATGGATGTGAAAGTTGGACCATAAAGAAAGCTGAGTGCCAAAGAATTGATGCTTCTCCAACACTGTGGTGTTGGAGAAGACTCTTGAGAGTCCCTTGGGCTGCAAGGAGATCCAACCAGTCCATCCAAAAGGAAATCAGTCCTGAATATTCATTGGAAGGACTGATGCTGAAGCTGAAGCTCCAATACTTGGCCACCTGATGCGAAGAGCTGACTCATTGGAAAAGATCCTAATGCTGGGAAAGATTGAAGGCGGGAGGAGAGGGGACAACAGAGGATGACATGGTTGGATGGCATCACTGACTGGATGGACATGAGTTTGAGTAAGCTCCAGGAGCTGGTGGACAGGGAAGCCTGGTGTGCTGCAGTCCATGGGGTTGCATAGAGTTGGACACAACTTGACAACTGAACTGAACTGAATTGATTCATACCATAACATGGATAAATTGCAAAATAATTATGCTAAATGAAAGATGCCAGGCCAAAAAAAAAATATTACTTTATGATCCCATTTATATAATACTAGAAAATGGAAAAACAAATCTTTAGAAAAGAAAACAGATCAGTGATTGCCTAAGAATCAAATTGAAGGGAGGTACAGATTTTAGAAAGGCACAAGAAAACTGGTTTAGTTTTCCTTTAAGGAAAAGAAAAAGTGTAACAACATAGCAACAATATTTAAGCTTATATAGGAATGTAATAATATGAATGCAGAGGAATTTATTAAAATAATAAATGTGATTTGGCTAAGCCTACTTTTAAAAAATGATAAATATCTGGATTGAAAAAGAAATTGAACAAATCTGATGCTTTCAAGGAGCATCTTAAGCACCAAAATACACAGAAGAGTTTTTTTAAAAAAAACAGAAAATTGTATTGTTTCAGAGGTTTCCAGTACTAAGAAGTAAAAAGAAACATCAACTGTGTTCCTACTTTAGATAAAAAGAAATAAATAACTAGCAAGCCAAGATAAAGTAAGAAAAGGGAAATAATAAAACTAAGAGTAAATATATACTAAGGAGAAGAAAAAATAAAGTTAATTAACGCCAGTAGTTGATTCTGCAAAAAAAATATTTTTAACAAAACAGCTATTAGCACTAATAGTGAAAAGGGAAAAAGAAAATACTACTTAGTAGAATTTACTGATGCATAATAGATATTTGTTGAAGAACATGTTATTGAAAATAGAGAAAACTATGAGTTCAAAAACAGAACTATAATTTAGATGTGTAATATACATAAAGTAAACATGGCAAAATATTAAAAATTGTTGATTCTCCAAGTCAATGTTTCTAAAATATTTAAAATTTTTACTTTAAAGTATTGAAGAAAAATTAGGGAAATATAATTTTCTTCTATTTCAACAAATTTTATTACTACCTAGGAGACAGCTATAAAAATCCTAAAAACATGAAAACTGATAAAACAAAGGCAAAAAAATACATAATATAGTAAGATCAATAAGATATAAAACATAAAAATTATAAAATTCTAAAGAAAACTTAGTAATTCAAACTTTAAACAAATTTGTCTTTGGGATCCCAAGTGCTTACCACCGGATGGTAAAGTAAAATTAGGCATGCCCAGTATGCTTTCAAGAGGAAAAGGGATTTACCCACACCTTAGAAGAAAATATTTTATGTAAGTCACCATCTTTAATTTCTTCACATATTATCTTTAAAGAAAACTATTATTAATAAAAGTTTACTATCCAAATTTTCAAACAATAATCTTAAAGGTATAAGATTATTGCATTATACTTGATTTATAGTTAGCATCAACAAACTATTTACACATGCAGACTTGCAGATATCAAATTACCAAAATGAAAAACGCACAGCCTTGCTAGGCTTCTTTGATATGAAAATGGACATTCTGGGGCACAACTGTGCAACAATTAAAACTTAAATAAATTAAGGCTCAAAATTAGAAGCACTGGTTGGTGGCAGTTGGGGTTGGAGGGCAGGGAGAGTAATACATAATTTGCAGCAGCGCAATTTTTATTTGATTGTGCAGAAAATCTACCTAGCAATGGGCTGTTAAAGAATTAATGTCTTTAAATTGGTAATTCCACTTAGGGGACTATATAAAAAATAATTCAAACCCATATGTTCAAAGTATCGCTACTACCTTGGAGAAATCATTTAACTGGTCTTGATTCTGTTGCTCTAACTATGCGTGATGGCTTGGCTAAAGCCCATGGTTGTCACATCCAGTGTGCAAGTAATCCACCTGACCAAGGTTGGTCCAATCTCTCATCAAAGAATAAGATGTTTAGCAGAGGTGGAGAAATTTTCCTTTTCTCCTTACTTACTGTTCATTATTTCAAGTAAGATATGCCTGGATTTAAAAAAAAAAAAACTTTTATTATGAAACAAGGTTAAAAATAACAAAAAACATCACTGCCTGGTGATACCTAGCTGGTGATTGGCTGAGGCTGCCACATTACCCTAGTTCCCGCCATGTATCCTCAGCACAGAGAACCCTCAATCTCTGCAGTTAAACTCTTGAATCTAGCTGATCTGTTGGAACAGGAGAATCAAATACTACTTGAAAAATATTTATTGAGGGCTTTCTAAGTGTCAAGACACCTCACTGAAACAAAAGTTTTCCTGGAGTTAATCTAAACAAATCATTGTGAGGAAACCATTGAGTATGCAAAGCATTCTGGAAAAGGCAAAGTAGATACAGAGGGATATGCTTATTAAAATGCAGATTTCTGTGCTCCACATGCCTCACCAACTGAACCAAAATTGCTTTGATGTGGCTGAGAAGTCGGTCCAGAAGAATTCTCATGCAGGCAGTTTGGGGGGTTACCCTTAGAATAAAATGTGGACTTAAAGGAGTTTTAAGATCATTCTTGCTCCCAAATTTTGAGTCTGTAATTTTGTTTTTAATAATTTAAAGTGGACATAATTTAAAATATTCTAAGTGGTGAAAAGAGGGAAATGAGTAAGGCAGATTAGTGTACAATGGAGTAGCAGAAAGGTCCACTTGACAAATTTCTTTTGGAGACTTTGGTTTTCTTGATTAGATAACAAGAGCCTTGATAACCATAGTTTCCTCTTTTCTGTGACTTCCATTGTGTACTCAATTTAAGCAGCTTTTCTTGGTTAGTTATTCCGGTATAGCACTGTTGGAAATGCATACCCCAATGCTCCAGGACACAGACACAACTTGGCTCTGTTTTTGTTTTTTTTTCCTTATGATTTTGGTTTTGTTACATTTTATTGTGGTCCTCCTGGCACAATGTGGTGGGAAGTAATGATAAAAACCACATTCCCTAAACCTGTCGGTTAATTCCTTGCATGTCTTAGATCTATGTCTTCTGCTAATGACTTAACTCCTTCTCCACTGTCACTGTATCAGTGATTCTCTTTTCTGCCACTAGCCACATTTTCAGCTTCAAATACATTTTGTACCCCAGCCAGAATCCAATCTTCATGCCTTGGGTAGTAAAGAATTGACCTTACCCACAAGAGAGGTCTGGTTTTTGCCCTGAGCTGCTGGGAGGTGATCTCTAAGCCGGTGGAATGTCCTGCCTAATAAGAGTGTCTTTGCTTACCTGGGGGCCTTGGACCACACTGATAGTCTAATGGAAAGATTTTGGGTAGGAGCTTCTGGCCATGCATCATCAGCTTGGCTTCCAGAGGGACTGGAGACTAGAAGTTAGTCATGGAAGTGGTCTAACACATCGCCATGACTGAGCCCAAATAAAATCACTGCACCAAGGCTCAGGCGGGCTTCCCTGGTTGGCAGCGCTCCATCTGTGTTGTCACACATCATCACTTGGAGAAGTTGGTGTTATCCAGGACTCCACTAGGAGAGGACAACTGAAAATCCCACACGTGGAATTCTCCTGGACTTTGCCCCATGCCCTTCCTTCACTGTCTGAAGATAATCTGTATCCTTTTCCTGTAATAAACCATAACCATAAGTTGAACAGCATCGAGTGAGTTGTGTAAGTCCTTTTAGTGAATTGTTGGGCCTTGAAGTGGTCTACGTGCTGTGTGCATGCATGCTAAGTCGTTTCAGTTGTGTCCAACTCTGTGCGATCCCATGGACTGTAGCCAGCCAGGTTCCTCTGTCCATGGGATTCTCCAGGCAAGAATACTGGAGTGGGTTGTGATTTCTTCCTCCAGGGGATGTTCCCAACCCAGGGATCAAACCTATACGAGCACTACTTTACAGTGTGCTGGTACGAGTTAGAGGTAACTGTGGCCCTACAGCCCCACTCAGCAATGGTGGTGGGGGACAGTTAAGAGAGGAACTCTTTACAGGGAGAATAAATCTGAGCAGTATTTCTTATCTGCTCTTCACAGATGGTAAAGATATCCCAAGGTGCAGATCTGCCCCCACTTTATGACTCATAGGTGGCCAGGTGGTAGACATGAAAGTAACAAGTTTAGAGGATGAGTGATAATAATTAGGCACTAAAATTATGGTCAGACTTGTCCCAGTGGGCTCAGATTGCAGGAATAGTTCTTTCCTACATAAATACTCAATGAAGGCCCCATTTGAAGGAGATGCTAAGTAATCAGATGGTCAAGATAATTCTGAGGATGTCCATAGCTCTTTCTTTCATATCCCGGTTCTTGTTTTATCAGCTTATGAACAAAGTGGCTATACTGGAAGCATGAAGGCTATATATATGGACCTTAACAATATGGCCCTCCTTTCATCAAGGCTATCCTGATTACTGCCACTACTAAGAGTCCAATCTGCCGGGAGCAGTGACAAACCCTAGAATTTGATCCCCTAGGTTGATCACGTAACTTCAAAAGAAATCTCTGAGAGCTTCTGTAGAACCCTAAAAAGTCATTAAAGACATGTCAATATGCTATATTCACAGTACTGACTTACAGTCTTTGAATGGGGAGAGGTAAACAGACCTGAAACCATCAGTGTCAATATGGCTTAGATAAGACTATAGCCCATCTAGTCAATATGAGTTAATTGTTTATTCCAATAAACCTTTGCCCAGGAAAGGTGATAAACAAAACAAACCAAAAGACAGAAACAATCTAATTTTTTGTTTACATAAGTAAGTTCCTATGGGATAGAGATAATGATCTGCCTATGTGGTAAAGAGCTGGGGTATCAAACAACAGTTTTACTTATGAAGACTCATCAAGGCCCTTGTTTGCTGTGTCCACCAATCCTAAACCATTTCATTAACTTTACCAAATCCAATCAATTCCCTGTTTTGACAGATATGCCTTAAACCATTTGTGCACAGGTCCCAAAGCAATCAAATCACTTTGGGAAATAAAATATATCACTACATTTTCCTGTTGCTTTCCTAGTCGACTAATTTTAGCTAACTTCTAGTGAGTTACTATAACAAAATATTTCAGAGGTATGCCTATTCTCTCTGAAGTATGTTCACTCAGGAAAAAAATCTGCAAAAGTCAACAGAAATTATGTTGCTCTCATTTTTTCATGTATTTATATTTTATCATGTTAAAGTAGCTACTCAATTAGGGCTTACTTGCTTAGACTTCACTTTTGAGTACCTGAGTTTTAATTTAATCAAAGACTACACCTGATAACTTTTCACGGCAAAGCTAAAGTGTTAATAGTAAGCGTGCAAAGTGCTTGTTTACATGGGTTTGGGCTTCAGGAACAGAGAGGGAGAATTTCATGATCCTTTGGCTTTTTAGGATGGCATGTGTGCTAAGTTGCTTCAGTCGTATTCATCTCTTTGTGACCCACAGGTTGTAGGCCACCAGGCTCCTCTGTCCATGGGGATCCCAAAACTCAACAAATGGCTAATTTTCGGGTTCTGAGACACAGGTAAGCTTATGAAGGTGGTGGGCACGTTGTCTTACTGCAATAAGTTTTAGTACTTAATTTTGTTTTATTAGGTCATCGGATGATAGAGTTCAACAATAACAAAATTTGTTTTTGTTTTTAAGGATGTCTCATTTAATTGGCATGTACTATACAAAAGAATCATTTCTCTATGTCAAGCCAATTTACTTTTCACTAACAGGTCTACATTAATGATGTTAATCAATGTTAACTGGCTTTATCTTAGGGGAAGCCTCATCTAGAACAAAAGATCTGTTCAAGAAATTTGTCCTTTCTGAAACAACCTAAGTGTCCATCAACAGATGAATGGATAAAGAAAATGAGGTATATACTATACACACACACATGTGTACATAGGAATATTATCCAGTCATAGAAAAGCTGAAGAACTTGTCATTTGTGATAACATGGTTGGATATTAGGGGCATTATATTAAGTGAAGTAAGTCAGAGGCAGGGGTGGAGAGGTGGTAAAATACGTGAAGGGAGTCAAAAGGTATAAGCTTGCAGTTATAAAAGTCATGAGGATGTAATGTACAGGATGATCACCATAGTTAATACTGCACTGCTTATTTGAAAATTGCTAAGACAGTAAATCTTAAAAGTTCTCACCATGAAAGAAAAAACCATGTATTGTGATGAATATTAACTACAGTTACCTTTGGTGATCATTTTGCAGTATATACAAATATTGAATCATTATGTTGTATACCTGAAACTAATTTAACATTATGTGTAAACTACACCTCAATTTAATAATTAACTTTTTAAAATATTTGTTTTTCCTAACTATAGACTACTACCAGAAAGATAATCAATTCACTGCTGTTAGCTACTAGACCAAATGTTAAGGTTACGTAAGAATCAGCTGAGGAACTTGGTACAAATAAAGGTTTCCATGCTTCACTCCATGATTCTGATTTAGAGGGTTCAGCACAAGGTCTCAGAATCTCTATTTTTAAAAGCACCATTTTTTCCCTGATGCAGGCCACCATGAGATCATACTTAGAGAAATAAGTATTTTCTCCCCACATACCAGCAAACACACATGTGCTGTAATATGTATGTGTATGTATATATAAACACATATATATCCATATTAAATGTTCTACACAAGTCTTATAAAAATGAAATTGTCCTATGACATTTTTTTTTCAGGGAACATTATAATTAATCTTTCTGAATCATCACCTACAAACCTGAATTTTTTTCACAACTACATCATTTTCCACTATAGCTATGTATGCACCATAATTTATCCAGCCCTCTATTAATGGTTATTTATACTGCTGCTTTTTTTTTTTTTTTTTTTTGTATTACAAGCAATGCTGCAACGACTATCTTTACACATTTATACTAAAATTTCCAAAAAATAGAGAGTGGAATAAACACATCAGAGTAGGGTTGCTAGCTCAGAAGACGTATGCACTTTAAAGTTTGATAGATCCTGCTGAGTTGCTCATTAATTTAGTTGTACCAATTTAAGTCCTGCCAATGGACTTAAATTTCCCATCACCTATACCAATACTAGTTCCAATATTTTAAATCCTTATCCGACAGGTAAAAAAAAAAACAAATCTTAATTTATATTTTACCATGTTTTTAATATCTGACTGACTAGCATTCAGTTTACCACTGAATGGAACACAATTTAAAGTTCTACAAAAATTATCATAATTTATTTTTAGAAAACTTTTTCACCTTAAAACTGTCACTTATGGAATGAATGAATATCAAATATATAATACAGTATCACTTAGTATCTTCTTTTACCAGGTGATAGAAAAATGAGAGTCACAAGACCTAGCTTTCCACCCAGCAGCCCTGTGACTTTGGGCAAGTCTTCTGCCCTTTTGAGAGCTTCCATTTCCTTTTTTTAAAATGGGATTCTAATCATTTTATAGGACTGTTTTGAAGATTAAATGAGATCACAATTTTAATTACAAATAATAGCTATTACTACTACCACAGTAACAATACAAGGGAAATTACCAAGTGACTAGAATTATCTGTCAAAGCCTTTCTTAATAATTATGCTGGTATCACAGATTCTATGAAGTGAGTCAACTATTTATGGGGATTGTTAAAAGTCACTAGAGGAGTTTCTCTTCCATAGGGCTAACATGTGATTTACAAAAATCACTTCTCTTGTTCTCTGTGAATGCTCCTCTAATAGTAGTTTAGGAAATATTTCCAAAATTACTCAGTTCCTTAGATGAAGTGGAATTATCCAAATATATAACCAATTATACAACAGGATTTTTTTTTCAAGTTTCTAAGAGGGTTTTGTTTCTAAGCACACACAGTAATCCTCTTCAAGGTAATGTCATGGAGATTTACTAGAGTCAGTAAATGGAATTTTACAATTTTACTGTAATATAATACACTGGAGAACTTATCCTTGATTCTTTCCCAACACTAATGTCAACCTAACTCACACCTTCATTAAGTGTTATCAATATCTACAATGCACAAAGTCCTATCCAAGGGGCATATAATCTCAGCATTCAAGAGATAAAGACTCATACAACAGATAAAAGGGCAAAGCACTGTTATCTAAAGTTGCCTGTACTCTTGGTATGACAAATGTCAGTGGTGCATGATTCATGGAGCTCATCTTCTTTTTGATGAATACTAATGAATTTGTCACACATCTTATCCATAGGCCGTGTAAAACATAAAGCCAAGAATGAAACGTCGTTGTCCTATGGCTTACTCCCAAAAGCTCTCAATGACTCAACTCACCTAAGTCTTCCTTCTTTAATTTCTTCCTCCACATCATGACTTTTGCAAAATTTTATGATGGTTTTTTAATGAGTAAAGTGATCTGGAAAAAATATTTTTTCTGTTTTTATTTCAATAAAACAAGAGGCAGCACTGTTGTAAAAAGTATTATATATGGAGAACAATTACACAAATATACAAAACATCAAAAAACTAAACTCCAGTTTATTTCCATAGCCTTAAAAAGGTAGGGAGCACATAAAAATATCCAAAGTCATAATTTATTCTTTAGGAATGTAAACTCTAGGAATACAATTAGAAACAAGTATATTTACTATGAAAAGATTAGTATCACTATGTAATTAGAAGTAAAGATTAGAGGTACACAATAACAGTATGTGAAACAAGATCTTGAGTTTACTATTAGAAACTTTATATCAAGACATTAATACTCTAGAACTCTACTATTAAAAAATACAAAAGCATCTTCTAAAATGTTCACTGCTAGTCTCTTTAGATATGCACAAGTTACAAAATACAGAAGACAACATACTTATATTCTCTGATGAAGAATTTATCAATATTAAATATAAATGTGAATAACTCAAAGCATTATATATAATTTTACAAAGCAATTAATCTAAAAGTATAAATTCATGCTAATCAAAGGACTAGAGAGTTAATTTTTTTATCCAAAGATTGGGAAAACACTATTAATACACTCATTTTTATCTACAATGCTTAAGTACGCATCAAATTATTCTTTTTAAATGGCTTTTCAAAACATTTTTTTTCAGTTACATTATTTAACATACATATTTTCTTGATGTGTTTCCCTTTAATAAAGTGTAGACTTACAGTGCCTATAGACTCAAATGTTAAATAGCCTTATTTTAAATATTTGCTGAAAATTAAGTTTGAGTGTATTTTTCCTTATAATTTAAATGTAAAGGTTTCACCACTTTAATTTTATTCTTCCAAATAGGCAAAATCCTCTAAAAATGGGATTATTTTTATCTATTTAGGTTTAAAATTTTTATTTCCCTTTATTTCAACTCTTTTGTCTTTAAATGAATAATTTTTGCTAAGCAGTTACTTCATAATTGAAGAGAACAATGAAATATCGCTTTTTCAAAACCACTGAAATCATTTAAGGACTGAGAATTTCTACTCTTCAAATCTACAGAGTTGCCTTTAAAAGCTCCATGGTGGTATAACAAGGGACTCCAGGGTGCTCACCTGCCCTAGGACACTCCCCTTAAGTCTTTGTTTCTCTCTCCACTTGGATTCCAAAAGGCAAAATCTGGCATCCAGCTTCACTAGAATATCCTAGGTAGTTGGGTATTTGAAGAGTGAGAGGTTGGGTAATTCCAAGAATCTTTCAGAGGTTTAAAATGTGGAATGGGACTACAGGGTCTACTCAGATCCTCTGAGCTATGGGGTACAAGGCCCCAGTTTTGTGCAGAATCCTTCTTGCAATAAAAGATATTACTCTGAATATATAGAGGTCTGTGACCAAATGGTCACATCAGCATCTTCAGAAGAAAATGATCTACAAAAGCCACCCCAACTTTCAAATTTGGAAAAATAAGTGGGACAAGAATAGTAGAGACAATTACAATTGTTACAATACGTTAGCATTACCCAGTATTTATAATTGCTATAAAAATTTTCAAATGTATAATCCTTATTTGAAATAGCATCAAAGATACTAGAAAAGAATTTTCTTGTTTACACAACTCCACATAATTCCACGTTCCAGAAAACCAACTGGTGCAAATTACCTGGAGCAGAAATTCAGAACCATTCCTTTGGGTAACCCTTCAGGTTTTAAAAGAATAAGCACATGCAGGTTTGCTGTGCGCTGTATAAAGGGTGGTGCCCCTCATACTTGAAACTGTAGAGCTCTGATTCCATTTTTAGTTATCAGAAAAATACAAAATATTAACCATTTTTATTGTAAGAACAAATGAGATTAATTAAAGATTTAGAATTAGGGGACTTAAGTGAGTTTACACTGTAAAAAATTAATTAGCTGTTAAAAACAATGAAGATTATAGTATCCAACATATTTGATCTAGGGTTGTGAGACCACTGAGAATTCTAAATATTAGGTAAGTGATTTGTTTGCACTTTGATACTGTCTTAAACTTTAACGTGCATAATAATCACTTGAGATCTTATTAAAAGACAGGCTATGATTCAGTAGATCTAAGGTGGCTCTGAAATTCTGCCAGGTGATGCCAATGCTCCTTACTGCTCCTCAGACCACAGTGATCTAGAATAATACCAAAATGAGGTTCCATCACAACAGCTGAACATTAAAACCTGATCTCTTATGTATGCTGGCTAATGTGTCCTCAAACTAATGTTTCCCAAAAACCATCTACAACATTTCCTAAGCACCTTAACTTGCTTCCAATGCCAATCTTTTAAATTAGTTCTTAAGACTCTTAAAGACTATTAAGATTGTTAGCAGCTATGCCTAGGAAAAATTCTTTGTTAAAGAATTACAAAAAGACAATAGGAAATTCACAGTGACTGTACACAGGATTTAAATTGAACACAGGATTCTTAGTACATTAATACTTTGTCAACTTTCACTGTCCAGTTGACTTGC
This sequence comes from Odocoileus virginianus, assembly GCF_023699985.2. NCBI lineage: Eukaryota > Metazoa > Chordata > Mammalia > Artiodactyla > Cervidae > Odocoileus > Odocoileus virginianus. Next base: position 714,429 of record NW_027224346.1, on the reverse strand, counting down.
CCTTTTTTTTTTAAACTATAATGTATGCCAATAGATCTTATTTCATTTCTACCACTGGAACTAAAAATATCAAGTTCACTTATGTTAAAACCCATATTTTATTCAGGATTACTCAATGAAAACTAGTTAATGATTTTTTAAAAATTAGATTTAAAACAACAGCCAAAGTAGTTACAGTCAAAACTGCATTCATAATGTAAATTCTTTAGCAGTCTTCAAGACATACAACTTTTTCACAAATTTGAGCACTGCATAAACAGGTACAAGATGAAAACTAGCATTTTCTCTGTGTGGCCACAGCTAAGGACTCTGAATAAGGAAAACACTGTGTACTAACCACTGAAAAGGGGACAGCTCCCTAGGCCTTCCTCCCCAGTCAACTTACTCTGTCATTCTCAACCCTGATTTTTTCTCCCTCACCCTAGATTATTACTAAGCACTTGCTTTAAAAGGAACCTCACCATAGCTGAAATTATCACCACTAGCAAATACCAAATTTTTATATCCATTTGGAGGTCACATGATCCTCTATAGCTACATACATGTTTGTTCAGCTTCTGTTAAATTAGCTTTCTATTTTTATTTTTTTTGGCTGGGGGCAACTCCACTGATTATTCTTCATATCTTAACAAGAACATTTAAAATAGGCCTGGTTCACAAAACAAGAAACACATTCAATACTTTTCATATTTAAAAATTTAAAAACACAAACATAAATAACCTAAATTAGTTAATATATAAATGTCTTTTGTCCATATTTCACTATTTTTATTTTCTTTCAATGATATTTAATAGATGAAAAATTTACCTAATTTCCTTCATTTGTAGACAAACCATTCAACATGGTGAACACTGGTATCTTTAGAGCTGAGGTACAAAATTTACAGTGAAGTCTTCAATGATGTGTGCTTTGAATTATGGGAATCCAAACTAAGCAGTATTTCCGAAGTCCAGCAGCAGGGTAAGCCAGCTTTATGGCCTATTACATCTTAGGAACTGAAAAGGATTTTCACCTGCTAAATCCAGATCAAACACTTCAAAACACATCTACTTGCAACCTGACTTTTGATATAAAATGTTCCAAATAAATGACGGCAACCCCTCTTCCCATTCCCTGGAATCATATAATATTTTAGGGTATTGAGTTATGAGGCATTTTCCAGTGCTTTATATAAACTGTTCTACTAATCTTCAAGATGATCTGGCTACAAACATTTTTATCAGGCACTTTTCATACGTATCATTTTTGTTTTCTCACATGCCTGTTTTTCAGAGTGCCAGCTGTAGAATTCCTGGAGTTGTACCTAGACTCATCCTTGAAAAAACGGTTTCCATACATGGATTCCCTTTACATTGAAGGCCAAACATATATAGCTACCAAAATAGGAGTTATTAAAGAAAAAGATTCACAACCTTACAGGAGATGTAACCAATCTGATCACACAACCTGTCAAAATGTACTATCACAATGTCAATCTTAGGGCAACAGAAACAAGATTAAAAAAAAAAAAAAGACTCAAGCCAAGGGGAAAAAATACAACCCAAGAAATAGCAAAACCATATTTCAACTTACTACAACCTAGACATTATTCCTTTCATAAAGTCAAGGTAGCCATCAGAATTTAAGACATCAGGGCTCCCATCAGGAGCAGGGATGAAAGATGACCCTGGGAACTTGCATGAAGAAGCCAAGTTGTATTTCCAGATTAACTGCTTATGTGAGGAAACCCTTACAAATTAATCTGTGGACAAAGTAATGCTAATACTAGGAGGTCTCTGCTGACCTGCTTGATGCTTCACTGGAACTTCAGTCCTTTCAGAAGCGTATATCAGCTTTTCTTCTTGGAGACTACAAGCAGAAAACCTATTGGCATCTGTCCCAGCCCCACAGCCGACAGCAGATGACGGGTTATGCGGGGCTGACACCCCACTGACTTGTTCAAAGGATTTACTGAAAACACTGGTGGAAGTCTTAGCCAAACCATGACTACAAGGTTTAGGCAGAGATTGGCTGGTTGTCAGTGTAAGTCTCTTCAAGGAGAGAAGCTCGAGATTCTCACTTTGGGCTCTCTGCGTTTGTTTCCGAACAAAGTGATCTTTGCAAGACTCCCCTGTAGTTTCTTTCTCTTTTCCTCCAGTTTTGTTTCCTCCTGACCGTCTCTGAGTCTTTCCTGTACTTGTCTTGTTACTACAATTTTGACTAATGTTTGATAAACCCGACTGGCTGGTACTAGAGGCAGCCCTGGAATAAAATCCCTCGTCTACTTCGGATATATCCATCAGCTCTTCTTGACCTGTTAATTCTGTATCTCCTAAACAAAGAAATAACAAGGATTAATTAACATTAAACATTTTAAGTAATTCTTTTTTTCATGATTAGTACCAAATCAAATATACTTTAATAAATTTTAGAACAATTTATCATAATATGTAAAGCAACAGATTACTGACCAAAATCAAAGGATAAATCAAAATGTTCTATAAAACGTCAACAATAGTTTATCATTAAAATTAGAATAATTTAGAGTATATTAAATAAAAAAGCATGCCATAAACCACACCCCACTGTGTTTTTAGAAAAGTTTTCTTACTATTCATGCAAAAGATCAGAGACAAGTAGAAAAAGACCACACAGTAAAACTAGGGGGTAAACTCTCCCCTAGTAGCAAAGCAGTGTAAAGTCAAAGATCATACCAGGGAACTTAAAAAAAATGTTATTAAAGTATTTTAAAGTTTTTTTTTTAAGGTTGCACTTCACATTCTAGATTTTCTTACTAAAAGAAAAATATATAGACCATAAATATCATAACCACAACCTTGTTAAAATTCTCTATATATTATCTTCCATATCAAAGATGGCAAAAATACAAGGATAAAAAAGTAATTTTAGATCTCAAAACACAAGCAGTAAATTATTCTGTAAACCATTTTCTGCCTCATTTTCATAACAATTTACTCAGAGACAGTAGATATGACCATTCCAAAGAGCATTAAGTCATTGAGAAACTGTAGCACATAATTCATGCATTTTGATTAGATGACATGCAAAATTTTTGTGGCTGTGCAACTGTTGCTTAAAACATGCAGCAGTGACCCTTTGCCATGAGATACCTTGGAGTGCAGCTATAAAGTGCTCTGCTAAAACTGCACTCTGCCAGGTGAGTTTATTCCATCCTCCATCATTTTTCTTACAGATTTTTGCCTCCTGATCTCTGGCAAGCCTTTGCTCTCAGTTCTAGGATCTGTGGCTGTTTCCTGTACACCCTGTATATGCTGGGCATCAATCTCTCCTAGTGTTCTGCCTTTTTCCCCATTCCCGGTTCTCTCTCCGGCCACATTTGTGACACTAATCTCAGGAATGACAAGGATGCCCAATTCAGTAGTATCATTACTGTTGTCAGGTTGCTCTAGAATTGAAGATGATAAGACAAAATGATGGCTGAAAACAAAACAAAACAAAAATGCAAAACAAGAAAAGCAAACGATCCAAAACAAAAACTGGACGACTGAATGTTAGGTATTAAGCCAAATATACCCCCTGATGGAATTCCCATAATTTACAATACTTGACAGTACTGGAGAAACGGGGTCATGTTCTTTAATTTCAAATGACAATGAAAAAACTCAGAGCATCATTTTATGTTCTGTATTTTTTCATACACATATTTGACATGGACTGTGAAACATTAATTTTTTTATAACTTAAAATAGAATTTTTACTATTTTTAAGATAATATTGTGACCACTTGAACTTATGTCAAGCCTTAGGCAAGTTTTTAAGGATTTACAGTCAAAACTCTAGTTCTTTCCTGTCAACATGAGGAACCAAGCCATTTAGGAATTCTTCTTGCATAATTATTTTTAATTAGATTACACTAAGTCTGCCTTAATAAACCATGACGTTGGAAAAATGGTTATTCATTTATATCACGGTTAGTACTATAGGTATGGTTTTTGTTTCACACACCAATCATCTTGTATATTAATAAATATTAATGCAGCTGTGATATAATTAAACAGTCTATTTCCTCAGACATATTAATTCCATAAATTTAGGCTAACTTGTAACAATTCACTACTAAACTGGAAATAAATATAAATGGATTTGGAAAATCAAAGTGGCTTGTTGGTCCGTTATTCTGAAAATGGTAATTTGTAATTGAAACAATGAAACTCCTAAATAGTTAAAACTTGTAGACATTGTTTTGTATCTCAAATCACAAAGCCATGGTTCATTTAAAGTTGTCAAGGAAATATCTGTAACAGATGGAAAAAAATAACATGAATATATCTACCATGGGCTGGTAATGAAAGTTAAAGTTCAAAACAACATAAGACTATGTAAAACAGTATGCACTCTTTAAAAATGTAGAACACAAATCTGAGTGAGTGATGTTACCCAATACTTTCAAATATCTTTCATGATAGAACATCAAGCTCTACTGAATGGAGCTACAGCATGTGAAACAATAACAGGTAGAAGAATGGAGGCCAGAGCCGCATATTCCTATGGGTCCCCACTTTGCTGAGCATCTTGAAGAACTACTGATGCCTGGCTCTCACCCTCAACATTCTGATTTAAACAATATGAGCTATGGCCTGGGCATTAGGATTTTATAAATTTCCCACATGACCAATGTGTGGCAAGTTCTGAAAGATGGATGCCCTGCATACTCCATTACCGAGCAGCAATATGCACCTCCAAAGGTCTTCAAAGCTTCATGTTGCCCTGGGCTGGTAGGTCAATATGTTGGCATATTAATTTTCCAATTACCTAGTGCTTCATAAACTTTTGACTGCATATACCCTAAATGAAATCCTTTCCTAGACTGGCCAAAGGATATTGGTGAGGTATTAATGTTTAATACACTGCTGCTTCAGCTTCCCTAACAGAATTCCTAAACAAGCCCATTCCCCATTGCTAATAGCTGTCTTCAAAGCGAGAGCAAGTAAAATCTAACCGAAGTAAATGCCAGAGGCCACTGCAACTGAGAGTAAAATCAGCATGAAACTTGGTCACTTGGGTGAAACCAAGACTTGTCCATTTTCGTTGTAGAAGCAGTTTCACAAAAGATCTACTGACAGGATCATTAGTCCAAAATAATTATAAATTGCTTTGTTATCCAAATTTTAACAAAGCCAATAATTACTAAAATTTAACAAAACTTTAAAAGGTAAGCATAAGTGGCCTAACAGAATAGAAAACAATGCTACCACACTGATTGGCACTTAATAGTTTTCTTGAAAGCGTTCACATGTATTATTCAATTATATTGTCAAAACAATGTGTTGGTGCACCCCTGGAAGCAGGCAATTTGATTCCCATTTACAGACAAGGAAACTGAAGATCAGAAACAGTTACAACAACTACTGTTTGGGGGACCTAAACAGTAGAATCTTTTGTTGACATCAAAACGTCCATTCTAACATACCATAAATACTAACTCTTCAATTCATTAAAGTCAATTTGAATTAAATATTCTCTGACAGACATTTTTTAATTAAAAAAAAAATCTTATTTGCCTAGATTCCTGGTCATTTCATAGATGGCAAACAATTTACTTTGAATACACAGCAAAATCAAATAAATCTCTAAGAAAACCTCAATAAGTTAAAATCTTCAAGGTTAATTTATATTTCAAATTGGGTTTATTTTTTAAAAGATATCAATGAAAATGCTGCTACAACAGTGAAAATTTAGAATTTTCCAAGAAAAACTAGAAATGACATGAATATTATATAAAATAGCACTAGGCAGTTGGATTACTAATCACATTTACTGGGGAAATGGTAAAGATCTACAGCCCAAGAAACAGTAATATTAATTTTTAAAAATCATCTAATTAAATGGCAAGTGGTAAATGAGATATGTTCTTCCACAGGCAAAAATCTTTAATAAATTTATGTGTGCCTAGTCACACAGTCATGTCTAACTCTCTGCAGCCTCATGGACTGTAGTCTGCCAGCCTTCTCTGTCCATGGAATTTTCCAGACAGGAATACTGGAAAATTTCCTACTCCAGGAGATCTCCCTGACCCAGGGATCGAAACCCACGTCTCTTGCATCTCCTGCACTTTTGGCAGATTCTTTACCACTAGTGTCATCTGGGAAACCCCAATTTATGTATATTATCACTCAAAAATGGTAAAAACCACAAAATTTCTAAACTGTTTATTAAAGTAAATTCACAGAAAGAAAACCTAGAAATAAAAGAAGTATATTTCTCAGGAAAATTACAGGATAAAGAAAGATAATTACAAAAAAACCAAACATCTGTTACATGATCTTTCTCTTATTTCTCCAACTTCTTCCCTATATAATTCTGTGACCCACCCCTCCTACACACAACTACTTATTGGTTTTGTTATCTCCTAGGCCTGGAACGCTCTTCCCCACAGAGCTACATAGTTCACCTTCTTACTTCTTTTTTTTTTTTTTTTTTTTTACCTTCTTACTTCTTTCAGGTCTTTTTTCAGAACTTTCCTTCTCAATGAAATCTCCCCTGATCATCCCATCAAGTTTCAATATTACCCATGTTTCATATACTCTCTTTCCTACTTTGTTTCTTCTTTTTCTCAGCACTTCATCACTTTCCAACCTACAATTATTTATTTATCATATCTACCAGATGTAAGCTCCAAGAGGTCAGGGATTCTTGTTTGGTCACTGCTGTATACCTCATTCCTAGGAAAGTACCTTGCATTAAGTAAGTGCCCAATAAAATTTGTTTGATAAGTTGAACGAGTCTCCAGTTATGAGATGAAATTATTATTAGAATAAAGGTGTGGTGGTGGTGGTTTGGTCACTAAGTCATGTCCTACTCTTGCGACCTCATGGACTGTAGCCCGCCAAGCTCCTCTGTCCATGGGATCTCCAGGCAAGAATACTGGAGTGGGTTGCCATTTCCTTCTCCAGGGGATCTTCCTAACCCAGGGATCGAATCCACATCTCTCCTACACTGCAGGCAGATTCTTTACCACTGAGCCACTAGGGAAGCCCTAAATAAAGCTGAAAGAACACAGAAAAGACATGAGAAACGTTAAGCTGAGAATGTGTTACTTGACTTGATAAAACAAAAAAATAACACATAGCTTAAAAGAATTTTTAGATGGCAAAGAAAAACATAGGCTCTTTGTTTTAGAAAAGTGCTGTATCTGCCTCTAAATGTAGGTTTAGTAAAATGATTGTTCACATCAGAAAGAGTTATTTTTAAGTCTATAGTTTTAAGTCTACCCAGAGGATAACAGATAGTTAAGAATTACTCTTTTTTGAAAAAGACAATAAAAGAGATGTTTTAAGGGAATACAAATGCATAAGAAAACAGAATCTGCTTAAAAGCCCAGATTCAAAATTTTATGTAAAATGTGTCATGATTGTTCTATACCTATAAAAAACAATACTTACATTTGACTTCAAATAATTTGAAAAGTTCAAAAAACATCCAAAGAAAAACTTCTCAGAGAATATTTTATTTGTATAACCTCTATAAATAGGTCACCTTTTCTCCATATACAGAAATGAGGAGAGTTAAGGGCATTGTTTCTCCCTACAAAATGTCTTCTGGCTTTGAGAGGGAAAAAAAGGTAAAACAAATTGCAAATATCATTAAAGCTGATTATGAAAAGTTGTGATATCTCTCATATATAGTTTTAGAATCTCAAATGTCTATTCCATTATGTTGCTCATGAAACTCTTCATTTGAGCTTTAGCTTTTATTTTTTTTTCACAGTTGCCCTTTTTACTGAAAGTGATAATTTAAATAAATGAACAATTTATTATTCACAGAATTTATACAAATCTATACTCAGACTGATTCGCAAGTCTAAAAGAATCTGAAAAAAAAAAAAATCTGGTTATGCCCTAAGGCACTTGCAAATTTATTTGCAAAATCAATCAAAATCTGTACCTCAAATATCTGTATCATACAATTATTGACATCAATAAAGACAAGTATTTTAGAGTAGACCCCAGAAGAAAGTTATACACATTCTTTTATAAGATATATTTTAAAAGTCATAAAATACCTGAACAATTTCATACTATCACGTCAGTTTAAAGTTTAAAATGTATTCTATTCAATGGAAGACAAATGTTTTCTATATTCATTAAGCTATTCATTGCAGTGTTATCTATAATAGCAAAAATTTAGAAACAAATTATTTAGCATATTAAGGAAACAGTTAAGTAAATGATGGAATATCAGCTCAATGTAATATTATGTAGCCATTAAAATAATGGACTCACTAGGAGAACTTGGGAAAATATTTGACAAGCCTAACTGAACAAAAGCAAAACATAAAAAATAATTTAAATAGAGTATAACTATGAAAAATAGATATACATATGGAAAAAAAAACTGTAAAATGTTTATTTTTTAAGTACCAGGATTATAAGTGAATATTCCTCTACCCAGTTTACTATCATGTTATTGCACTGTTTTTCAAGGAAAAAAGAAACTGCTCAGTCTACAGTATAAATTTATCATTTATTCATTCATTCATGCATTCAACTATTTACTGAGCCCCTATTTTGTACCAGACACTGTTTTAGACTTTGGGGATACAATGGCCAACCAGACAAAGACACTGCCCTCACAAATGGGAATTAAGCAAACAAGAGAATTTTAGATAGTGGAAAACACAATGAAGACAAGAATAATGGAAAAGAGTAAGCAGGGTAGTAAAGAAGAAAGTCTACTTCAGATGGATAGTCTGGGAAGACCTTTTTGAGGAAGGGATATTTGAGCTGAGATCTGAATGATAAAAAGCACTGGCTACACAATAATCTTGGTGCTAGCAATAAACAACCTGTCTGCCAACACAGGAGACGTTAAGAGATGAAGGTTCGATCCCTGGATCGGGAGGATCCCCTGAAGGAGGGCATGGCAACCCACTCCAGTATTCTTGCCTGGAGAATCCCAAGGACAGAGGAGCCTGGCGGGCTATAGTCCATAGGGTGGCAGAGTCAGACACAACCGAAGAGACTTAGCACGCACACAACAATCTGGAGGAAGAGAGTTTAAGCTGACTCTTTTTAAAATCATCAAAGCTCAGCTCAAATGTCGCTAATTTCTACTACAAAGCCCCCAAGGTAGAAATGTCTTAGAGGGTTGAAAGGTTAGAAGGAAAGGTGAGAGTGGTCTTCAGGTGAGGTCATAGTGGTAGATAAGGCGTCACTAGGGCCACCTATGCCATAATGTTAGAGCTTAAACTTTGTTCTGACTGCAATAGATAGCCATTGACAAGTATAGAGATAAATTACTTGGGTACTGTATTAGTAATCTTTATCAAAGAAGTCACATTTTACACAAAATATTGTGCACAAAGTGTGTCCTGGTTTAGAAAAAACAGCAATGTAAAAGTCCAGAGCCTGGGCCAGTAATTCGCAAGGCAGATTAGAAGAAAGGAGCACTGACAGAGAGCCACAGAATAAGGTCCTGGCAATTAAGAAGGTGCTGCACTCTGAGCAAGGACATGAATGAAGACTGGGATTTAGTCATCTTAGTCCTGAAGCCAGAAGAGTTTCCAGGTAAGAAAAGAGCAGCCTGGGTCACACAGAAAAACACAGTCTCAACCACAACAATTTATTTATGGACACATTGGTTAAGAAATATTACCCAATTCCTTAAGTAAAGAACAGTCAAGTCTTTAACTTGTTTTTATAATTTTCCTTATTGAGGTTTTTCAATCACTCTCAGTGAGGTGATTCAATCACTCTCAGTAACTTCTGTAATCTTTACTAAGTCTCAAGTATAAAAAAAAAAAAAATCTCTGTGAGAAATGCAATACTGCTGCTGGATCAGGTGAATCCTTCATGATTAAAGTTCCTCATAACCAGACAGGCCAAAAACAGATAAGGAATATCTACTACAAAACTACCCATAAAAGCTAATTTCTTCCTCCATGTACATTGTGCAATAAATGCTATTTAAAAGGTTGGGAGTGGGGGGGAGAGGTAGAGCTCAATAATAAATAACAAAATAAAAAATAAGTTCTTTAACTACAACAAGAATTATATAAGCCCTCCTTAGTAAAAAATATAGAACATAATCATTTACAAACAACTGTTTCTGTCTCATAAAATCAATAATTTTAAATACTCTACTTCTCTGTATAGAAAATCATTTTACTTTATTTTATCTAGAAATAAATTAAGATTTTTTGTTTTCATCTAAAGTTGGCCAGGATTCTAAGACTACTATCTTTCTCTTTAAGTCTAATTTCACATATGTCAATTGTATTTCAGTTCTCTGGTTAATATGTCCTTTTTCCTTGTGTCATCTAATATTTCCTAATATGTTATTTTGTCTTCCATGAATAAAAGGTCAATATCAAAAATGTCAGTTAAAATTCATGCAATGCTAAGTTTGGTCAGAAGGAAATGCTTATTTTTGGTCCAAATGTTTTATCATCTATATCAGGAAAGGAAAGTTTGCTCCTCAAATAGCATTTTAGAATCTAAAAATAATGGAGTTTCTCAAAATGATTTCTTTTCTAAATTTCTTAATAAGAAACTTTAAAAAATAAAAACATAAGTATTATAAATATCTAACTGCAAATGCAGAATTCCAATAGTCAATTCTTTAAAGTTTGCTACTTTTTAATTTAAAATTACCATTTCTGCATTTTTCAAAATGCTTTTATAATTATTAGCAACTTTGTTTTTCCCCAAATGATTTACTCATAAAATCATAAAATCTGATTCACAAAATAAATGTTTCGTTCCAAGATTTATGGCATTTACCTTCTGCACTATCTAGAAAGACCAGCTTAAATGTTTTAAATAATTTTTAAAGATATTTAACTAAAGTGAAAGTGAAAGTAAAGTTGCTCAGTCGTGTCTGACTCTTTGCGACCCCATGGACTATAGCCTACCAGGTTCCTCCGTCCATGGGATTTTCCAAAGTATACCTTTTATAATTATTCAGATTTGTTCATTAGAAAGTTATTACTACCCTATTTTATCAATATATTATATAATAGAAAGTTATTAACATTTTAAAAATCAATAACCAGGTTTTAAAAATAACTGGTTTTAAATAAACTATTTTCCAACATGAACTGCATCTTTTCTATTGTTCCATTTCTTCTCTCATCTAATAAGTTAGGACTAAACCGCTGAGCAAATTGAAATGAATCACATTTTTTTTGCCATTTAAAAAAACATAATCACAGGTTATCTTTGAATTCTGTCATCATAATTTAAACTCATTAAATACCTTAACATCCTTTAAATAGAAACTTAATGCTGGAAATGCAATAAAGCAGCTGTAACAACATGAAACTTTACTTTCTTTAGATCCAATCTATGTGAACTGTATTGTGCTTCATTTTTCACATAAACATTCCATACAATTAACTAAATACTCTAAAATTCTCAGGGTACTGATTTGATATTACTAAGGAGACTTAAAAATATACATAGTTCTTTCAAGTTTTTTTGATGTGGACCATTTTTTAAGTCTTTATTGAATTTGTTACAATAGCTTCTGTTTTATGTTTTGGAGGATTTCTTTTGGCCACAAGGCATTTGCGATCTTAGCTCCCTGACTAGGGCTTGAACCTGCACCCCCTGCATTGGAAGGTGAAGTCTTAACCACTGGACCACCAGGGAAGTCCCTCAATTCTTTTTTTCTATCTAAAGCTTTGTACTCTTGGATCTCCTAACTCAAAATAATGAAATTCAATATTATAAAAATAAATCATTTAACATGTGCCAGGACCAAAAGTAGGGCAAAACTGAACAAATTTAGACTATAAATATCACTTTTATTGTTATACTTACTTCTTGCAAACAGCTGTAATTGTACATAAATGAGAATATAATTTCAATATATTCTAGTTACATGTGATTTGGAATGCAGACAGCAGGTATTAAAACAACATTCTAAAAAATCCTTACTGTAATGGTGATATATTTCTGTAATGGTGATATAAATGTCAGATAATAGAGTTAGAGTACTAAACTTCAGGGTTATAGAAAATTTTAAAATACCACTAAACTGATTGTTACTATTATATCACATATGTATCACACATTATGTCATATATGTATCACATATTTTTTGTCTGATATACTCAAACTCAACATGTTTGTCTCAAATTGAGGAAAGTCAATGAAAGAGTTAATCACAGGATCATTTAAATAGCAAGCTTGCTAATAAAAGCTTATCAAGAATACTATTGTTCAGTTAATAAAATGAAGCAGTTTTTAATTAATAAACAATCAGGCTTTATGTAGTGTTTTAAAACATACCAAAATGCTTTTCACTGATTTGTCTCACTTATCTCACAAATGCACTAGTGGAAAAATAGTAGGAAGTAATAAAAAATTAGGATTTCACACCAGCCCAGGTTGGATGCATGAGACAAGTGCTTGGGCCTGGTGCACTGGGAAGACCCAGAGGGATCGGGTAGAGAGGGAGGTGGGAGGGGGGATCGGGATGGGGAATACATGTAAATCCATGGCTGATTCATGTCAATGTATGACAAAAGCCACTACAATATTGTAAAGTAATTAGCCTCCAACTAATAAAAATAAATGAAAAAAAATAAGGATTTCACTAGATAAGACTTTAGCAGATAACAAGCTGGTAAAAATTATAAGTACACATTATTTGCAACTATAACTTAGTTAGGGGACTTCTGTGGAATGGGTATTTCAATAACATTTTAAAAGAAAGGAGGAAAGTTGACTGCATTGTTCTAAGTATAGATAATTTGAAAAAGTGGAAGAGTGAGTCATAATGGTGGTAGTGGTGGGGAAACAGACAAAAAAAAAAAAGAAATTAAATTTGCTCTGAAGAGAAGGAATGGAAAAGTGAAAGGAAATAAATAAGTATAGATTGTAGAGAATTATTCAGGAATTTAAGAATAGGACTCATAGCTGAAATGGTAGATAACGAAAAAAGCTTTAGAAGCAACATTTAAGAGTAACTATAGACAAGAAGCATTATTATAAAGAAATACCTTCTGCTTTTCTTTTAGCTACTTTTTTAAAAGTAATAAATATTTAAGAAAATAAAATTGCATTTTTATTATTAATTTAAAAAGTTGATTATTTCACAGTTTTACCTTTATTACTGGAATTTTCATTTTGACTCTTATTATGGTCATAATCTACTCACATTCTTCTCTTACCTTAATGCTTTTAAAAATCTTTTTTCTATTATTATCATTCTCTAATTGCATTTTACTTTCAAATTATGACTTCTAAGTAGCCCTCAATCTGTAAGTGGCTTGAAAATATAGGTTTAAAAAATATACACTAGATGAAACACAGTATGTTTGAAAGAATTAATAATATATATAAATAAAGCTATTAATTATGAAACTATGACGCTTGAAAGTCAAAAGCAGCAATTCTACATTATAATTTTAGTTTCTGAACATATATATTGACATGGAATTATAAATTCATTAAAACTTTCTCAAAAATTTATACACAGAATTTCAAAAGTCTGAAAACACAACATTAAGTTATGCTTCATCAGTACAATATCAAAAAAAACTAAATGAAAAGTGGGGAAAATCAGGCAAAGACACCAATGGTCAAACATGTCTCTCCAAAATAATATATCAGCAGAAACTAACTTTTCTTTAAAAATCATTCTGTTTAATCACTGTCTCATCAAAATTAGAATGACAGGGCCTTGCAACATCTCTCTTGCTTGGGGTGTTGACTGTTGGGAGGATAAAGAATGTTGATAAAGGATAGTGGTCAGAGGGTATCCAGGAACCTGTACTTTCCACTCAATTTTGTTGTGAACCTAAAACTGCTCTTGAAAAAATAAAGTCTATTAATAATAATAATAATTTAAAAATTGAACTTGCCAAAATATAACTCTAGAAATTTGGGTTATTTAACAATAATAAGGTCATGGCAAGGGATCTATGTTCTGAAATGTGTGGAAATGCTAAAGCTAAAGCAATTTTTTGTTTTCCAAAAGAATGCTTTCCATTAATATATTTATAGATAAATTCTTAACTTTAACAAAAGAATGGCAGATCTGGGAAGCTTCAGAGAATACTGAAATACATTCAGAAAGAGTTCAGAAAAAAATTTTTGAATGCAAATGATTAAAAGTGTTCAAAATTAGTTTCATACTAAAATATGAATTGGTTTTGGCTGTAAAAAAAGTTTTTTTTCTTTGTTACAAATAAGAAAAAGAAAACATGTGATTAAGTGTTCCAATTTAATGTATTTGTTTGCATGTGCAATTTTTGGTGACTCAGCTATGCAAACAAACAAATACATTTATATGGCTTAATTATCTATATTTCTTAATGAAATAGGGAGATGTAAAGAAAAAAAAAGTCAAAGAAAAAAAACAAAACAAAATTCTGACTGACCGCTTCAGTAACCTTATTTACTCCTGTCCCTTTTATCCCCGGCTAGGATGGAAAATGGAGAAATAAGAAGAGAGGCAATAAAGGAAGACATAAACATGGAAGCAACCTAAACATCCATCAACAAATGAATAAATAATGAAAATGTGATAGGTTATTTATTCATAAAAAAGAAGGAACTCCTGTCACTTGCAACAATATGGATAGACCTTAAGGGCATTACACTAAGAAATAAGTCAGAGAGAGAAAGATAAATACCATGTGAGCTTCCTAATATGTGAAATCTAAAAAACAAACAAAAACTCTGAACTAGATATAGAGAACAGAGAACAGAGGTGGGAAATGGGTGAAAGTGATCAACAGATACAAACTTCAAGTTATAAAAATATAAATCATGGGATGCAATGTACAGCATGGTCATTATTCATTAATAATAATAATACTGTATGGTGTATTTTAAAAGTTGCTTAGAGAGTAGATCTTACAAATTCTCATTATGAGGGGGCAAAAAGGTAATTATGTGTGGAAATGCATATTAACTAGATATACTTTACTGATCAGTTCACAATGTATTCATATATTGACGCCTGTCTGTACACCTGAAACTAATGTTACATGTCAATTATACCTCATTTTTAAAATAAGAAGAAAAAGGGAAGAGATCCAAGAAAAGAAAAAAAGAACAACTGCTTTCTTCTTTCCCAGCACTGGCAATAACAAGGGAAGAAGCAAGGAGAACAAAAAAGGATATTCCTTAACATTCATGTTTCATGTCCCTTCTCCTACCCCAACCCTCATCATCACTGAGTTAAAGTTGCATATTCCATGTTCCTACCATGTGATACAGTTCAGGGTCTGAGAAGAAATCCTTCCTTCTGGGAGGGTTGGTGTTGGAAGGGAATGATAAGAGATATAGGTCGAACACAAAATGCATTTAGTGTTCCACCAAACAAAGAAACTCTGAATGTGTTTTCACATAGTCATAAACTAACCTTACATTCTACAGTGCTATGCTTTAGAAACATTATGAGAGTTAAGTCTTTTGTGGATCACCCTGGAATCCACAAGCCCTTTAACACTGTTTCTGCAAAAATTAATGTATAAATTAAATTCATTATAATTTATATATAATTCATATGTGAATAAACATAATCTATATAAACACATTTAATTTAAAAATCCATTTACAAATTGAGAATTATCTACATATTTAAGAACTATAGTAAAGATACCTATCTTCCCCACAAGAAGCCAGTGTCAGCTAGAGCCAGAAAAATGATAAGGTGTTCAGATAGGAATCAGGACCATGGTGATGGAAAACAGAAAAGCTTTCAGTTCAGCAAAACAATGAAAAATACTGCTCTAGGAAGGAAAGCCAAGATTGCTCTATAAAGGGAGAGTGTAGTCTACCTGTGGAGATAAACAAGGACCTTGGCCTAGGAATATTTTAGAGTCCACTGGATAAAGAGAATTCACACTGCAGATGAATGGTCAAGACTAAGCTACATTCTGTTTCTGCTACATGCATCTGACTTGCTTTTCATAGTGCATTCTCTTCTAAATCATCATCCTTAATTTTTTTATTATCATAAATAGGAGTTGCCCAAGTGCCAGAGTTTCGAAGGTTGAATAAATGTAGTGAGAAAGGCTGTAGCCTGTGAGGCTGGAGCCTTAAGATACTGTGCCAACCCTTCAAGTGGTAGCCAAAATAAAATCCAGAAGATAGGTAAAAATCTAGTGCATACAATATACTCAAGTAGTCTTTTCTTGTTTTGGTAATTTACTGCTATACAATATTTCTGAAAAATGGTTTCTATGGTTTCTATTTTATTGCTGGGTACACATCTTATCTCATTAAATGCATTTATGAACACATATGCAAACCTTCTCTTTCACATGTACATATATACAAATACAATTAAGCATTAAAACTTCAATATTTCACATTTTTAACTACAAGACCTATATTTTTCCCCCTAGTTCCCAATATGTCCACCTAAATAGAAGCAACAGTGGAAAAGGAATTAAAATTCATCCTTGCATTTCCTGTAGTGGTAGTTTTTGAGCGATTATGGCCATAATGGACCCATACGATCTGATTCATTGCCCCTGTGCCTATTTTCACCTATTAGTGCCCAGACAAAAAACTGACCTCTAGGGTAACATGGTGACATCTAATTAAATGACTCTGTCTGTAATCTAGTCAAACTGTAGCATAAATTTCACTGAAGAAACTGATGTATGTTTAGACCCTATATTTTAAACAATAGCATAATTTGCCTTGATAATGGCAAACATATTTCCACCTTTTTGTGCCTTCCTAAAGGAAGGAATTTATTACATCACTTTAAAAAAAGAAAAGACTGAAAATGATCATTGGTTAAGTTGGAGAATTCCATCATCTTTTTTTTTTTGGACATACAGCCTTCTAGATTCCCTGCAAGGAACAATGGCAACTGCTATCAACTTTCTATTTCACAGTGAATCATCACACTTTTGCATTTTCTCTATAGATATCATAGAGACAACTGGAACTATCAAATATACTAAAGGAGCTACCATTTTCATTGCAGTTTGTAGGAAGAAGAAAATAGAGAGTGGATTTTGTTTTACACCAATACACATGCTTTCTTGGGGCAAAGAAGCAGCTTTTTGTTTCCCATTCTGTGGTTAACTTCTAGAAAGGTGATAGTAATCTTCTTACACAGATGTGCGCCCACTACAACAACTTCTAGGTAGGAGGAGGGTTATAAAAAGAACAAGAAATCAAATAAAAAATAAGGTATGAGAGAAAGTAGAGTGATGGAAAAAACTGAGAAGGTCATGGTAAATAAAATTAACTTCCAGTAGAATTTTTAAAGAATAAAATGAAGCAGTCAAGAAGGAATAATAAAACAAATAATCTTGCAAGAAAATTAACTTCCAGAATATAGAAATATCTAGAGTTGGATCAATACTATAGGATTCTTTACTAACACTTTCAGAAGAAAATGTTTAAGTCCCTATATTATAGTTGTTCTATTCCTGTATGCAAGTATACCTGCTAAAGAGTTGAAAAATCAAGAACATTAGGAATATTTGGATGCAGTTGTGAATAGAAACACAAAATGTATTAATAATTGAAACATGTACTTCCTACTGTCCTATTGTGTTGAAATGAAATCTAAAGCCAATTCAACATTTAAATAAATTTTCATCCATACGTGTAACATAAGGGCTCTGTTTTCCTATTGACTGCCATTCATGGATAGTAAATGAAAAGCTAAAGGTGATCCAACAGCTCTTTATTCCATGCCACTATAATATTATTTACTAAATTTAGAAGTTATAGCACCTTAAGTACAAAGAAGGGGACAGCACTAACAATCCTCTAATCTGAAGAGTGTTTTGTTTCTTACCGTGTCTTTTCCACCTGTGACCTCTTATTGACATGCTGGTTACTGCATTTCTTGATATTCTAGAGGAAGTTGGTGTGATCTCAACTTGAATACACCTTGTACCCTCCTTACTAGATCTCATGGCACCGTGAGGCAATGAAGCTTGTATTGCATTGGCAACCTAAGAAGGAAAAATATAGTTTAAGATTGTCATTGAATAGATGTATTATTATACTCAGATAAAACAAGATGCTAAATTTTAACAGGTTTTTAAAAAGAATAATTCCTCCAAGATATATCATAAGATGATACATAAATCCTCTACATTAAGAAGAACAAAATTCACAGTTAAAAATATATGTGATGAAATTTAAAATTCAAAAATATTAAATTATATTTCCTAATGCTAATTAATAAATGCAGCTCTAGCATGTTAATGAGAACATTCTTACATATGAAAAGGACTATCAGGCTAAGAAGTTAGCTTAATGAAAATTTCAAATCATGTATACCTTTTTCAAGTATAAAAGTTTTCTATTATAACAGGAGCATGAATCATTGAGTATTAATAATATATTAATGCACTACAAATGGCTTCTTAATTTATAGTTTTAAGCTGAGAAATTTTAATTTACATAAATAAGTGAGGCACCTACCAGCAATGGCTCTGGATATAATTCTAGCTGGGCTCTGTATATAATATCATCCAATGCTTTTTGAGCTAGATCCCATTCTCCATTGTAACTATAAAATTAAGTATAATTATTTTAAATTAATTCTATATAAATTAAATAAGATATAATGAGAAACTATCTTTAATGAGGAAAATAATTGATCATATTAGCACACTTCTTAGCGTTCTACCCTCATTAAAAATGTATTTTTAAATCTTTGAATTCCTTTCAATTATATCTGAAAGTCTATTAACAGAAAATTTTATAGATATGCATTTCTTCTCTAAAGAACATGTCTATTTATAAAACATGTACCCAAAAAGCTAGGCAATTTCAAAGCATTTCATGCTTTCAAAGCAAGTCAGAGCATAATAAATTATATACCTTGGAATAATGTTCAGAACACTTAATGGTCAAATTACTCTGTAACTCCCACAGTTTTTAATGAAAATCTATAACTACTGTGGCTTGCAGCATCCTAAGTAGTTATTTCTTTGCATTCACATAGTCAGTTAGAAGTGTATATGATATATGCTACACATATCACAGAGATATTAGAGGGAAAAGTGTGTGTGGACTAACTTTCAAAGATATGGCCAAACCATTCCTAAAAATTGGCTCAATGATGGAATGGACAGAGAAATAATGGCTTTCTCATATGATAACAAAATAAAGGAGTGTGAATTACATCAAGAGTACAAGTGAGTCCTAAAAAATGGAAAGAGCACTGCTCTCACCCTAAACACAAGATAAAGCCAAGTAATCTAAAAAATCATAACTTCTCATGAATGCAATAAGGAGCTATGGTAACAGGGCAACTAAGTAGCCCAGCAGCCAACAGCAGTCAAGTGCCCTTGAGGAGACTCAGGCCACAATGCAGGTGGGTAAGAGAAATTCAGCTAAACTTTTCAACAAATTCCTAAAAGCCAAGTGTGGGCCAGACAAGAGTACAGACACTCTGGAAGTAGATGCAAGGGGATTCACACCCACTCATTAGCTCTTCTTCACAAACCACGTTTAGGCACTCACAAGAAAAGCTAAGCACAAAGCAGGGACCAGAGAAAGCTGCTCCTGGCAGCGCAGGCCTGAAGGAAGAGGCCGCCACCAGGGCCAAAAAGGCACCAAGGTCCAGCCAGACCCTGTCAGGAGAACTAAAGTTCAGAGCCCCGGGGAAAGACGAGCAAACCATTTCACCCCAAGGGCATAGGCAAAGACCAACTCTGGCTGTGAGGGGGAGAAAAAGAAAAAACCTCTACTTGCAGGGAAGAGTCAGGACCACTGAGGAACTCCTACCCTGATAAGCAAGGACTCAGGGCCTGCTTAGAAATGAGACTAGACCAGAACAATAGAAAATACCACTTCCTCTTCCCCACCACCCCGAACCAGGCTAGTACATATCTAGAAACATGCAACAGCACTCTACTGCTAGAGGAGAGGAAAGAACATGGAGAGAGACCCTCTCTGAGGTACAGATACACCGGGAAAGCTGAAAGCTGAGGATAGAGCAAGAATATTGAGGAGAAACTCTCCGGCTCTAAGTACCAGGTAACATAAAAGGAATCTGAAGTAGGTGGTGCGATATAGGTAACCATAGCAACAACGAAATCCAGTCCCAGCTCACTCCTCTCTATAATAACTCTACCAGTATACTAGAAAAGAGGCATATCCATTTCTAGGCTTAAATAATATTTACCTCAATCTCTACTGTCCTACTCATGAACAAAATGATGGTCAAATATTACAAAGCACACAAAAAGCAAAAGGCAAAACAGCCCACTGTCAAGAGACAAAGAAAAACAGAACCAAATTCAAATGCTACAGTTACTGGGGAAAATAAAATCACTAAGATTAATATATTAAAGTCTCTAGTGGAAAAGAGGGGCAACATGCATGAATAGATGGATAGTTCAGCGGAGATAGGAACTATAAGAAAAAGCTAAATGAAAAGACTAAAAATAAAGAATGCTCTCACTGCGCTTATTAGTAGACTTAACAGTCAAGGAAAGAATCGAGGAACATGAAGACAGATCAGCAGAAATTACTCAATCAGAAACACAGCAAAAAAAGAGAAAAAGGAAAATATATCAGAACATTCAAGAGCTTTGGAGCAATATTACTGGTCTAACACGAGTCAAAAAAATTTTTCTTAAAGGGCCAGATAATAAATGTTTTAGGTTCGTGGGGTCAGCTCTGTCACTGTAACACAAAAGCAGCCACAGACAATATATAAATGAATGTCACTGCATTTCAATAAAACTTTTTTTTTTAAGGGAGCAGATCAGATTTGGTCCAAAGATCATAAATTCTTCCTTCAGTTAAGAAGCTCATAATCAAGACTTCCCTGGCAGCCCAGTGGTTAAGACTCCATGCTTCCCCAAAGCAGGGGATGTAGGTTGGATTCCTGGTCAGGGAACTAAGGTTCCATAAGCTGTGTGGTGTGGCCAAAAGGAAAAAAAAAAAGGAAGAAGTTTATAATCTACTAGGGAAAATTAGGGTATCAAGTGAATATAATATATATAGTAAGAGAATTAGAAAGTAAAAGATCAGGTTCCAGGAAAAGTATTAACACCTAAAGCAACAAACAAGATATCATTGATTTTAGAAATTAGTAGCATATTCATAATAAACTTTGTGATGAAAGAGACTTTAAGATGTTTTTCAATAATTAAAATTTCTGGAAACGGAAAAAAGATACTCATTAGGGAAAAATGCTATTTGGAAATTACAACAAAAAAATAAAAATAAGTAATGACAAAAGAAACTGTGAGTGTAATTACATATCAATAATTTTCATTCTGTCTTTTAATTAAAGATGACAAAGTGTTTTAGTTGGTTATATATTCTTTAGAATATTAAAAGATTTTAAATAATAAAACGTATTAGGATATTGATTCATATTTTCACAAAAATATGCAGATTATTTATTGAGATTATAATGCAGTAACAATAAGACTATAATTTCCCAAAGAGATCAAAGGTTAACTTTGTATATGAAATAAACTTACAAGGCAAAATAAATTCCTGTTAACATTTGCACCATGAATCCTGAAGAAACTGGTACCCTGCTACTTATACCTTTGTATTTTCTTACTTGTTGTCGAGGATAACCACAAACACAGATTCTAGAAAGACCAAAATAAATATATTTGCAAAATTAGTAAAAATATAGATAATATATTTTGTAACATCTGTAAGTTAACAATGTACAAGGTATGCTCTCATTACAAACCAAATAGCAATGAAACAAGGAATCTTTCAAAACAGAACATTTGTCTATAATATTTTCCTGAGTAAGCTAGACTGGAAAAATATGTAGAAAGCTAGAGGTATGTTAAAATATAGTAAGTGAGCCAGATTCTCAGAGATAGTTCACTAATTCTATTCAATCATTATTGATCGTATTATTAATGATTTTTGGTTATCATAAAAAACATGAAACTCAGTGTTATTTAGCATGAATAGATAAGTGATATGATCCTCTATTCCTGACAAAGTTCTTGACATAAACTGCAGGCTTCAAAAAATTATTCTAAAATTATACTCAAACTTCATACAGTACATCTTAATAAATTTCAGATAGACTGAAAAATTTGCTAAAATACCATAAATAAAACATAAAATACTAGTCTTCACATGTCTAAACATGACACCAAAGGTAGAATCTTACAGACCAATAGATTTTACTAACGTTTTTAAAAGAAACTACAAGAAGTATTAATCTTAGTGAAGAATACTTAAAGAGTATTTAGTTTAGTAAATACAAAGCCACTTCAAAGTCTAACCCTGGGGACCAATTACATATGTCATTCAGAGAATAATATGAAATAAACATGTTTTGAAAGTCAATTTAAATGACAGGGAAAAAATTATAAACCCATGTATCCTATCCCATTTTATAACAAACAAGTACGTAAAAGGCATGTATCACTATAAAATAATCATATACAAGGACACAGAGTTTTCTATTTTCTTCTCTATATTTATATGTATTTTCTAAATTTTCTATGATCCCCATGCACTGCTTTTAAATAAACACTAAGTTTCTATCTCTAATAAAATTGGAAACCAGTTGTTTTCTCATAATATGGTGTGACTGATATAACACAGCACTCACTTTTTTTTTGCTTTATTATCTGATTTAATATTTACTTTATTATTCTTTCTTGAGATATAGCCATATTATTTTAAAGATATACCATAAAATGTTTGGATATTTGTGTATATGGCATAATGATCACATAGTAAGTCTAGTTAACATCCATTACATACAGTTACAAATTTTTTCCTTGTGGTAAGAACTTTTAAGATTTATTTTCTTTGCAACTTTTAAACATGTAGTACAGTACTAACTGCAGTCACTATGATGCATATTATATCCCCGGACTTACTTATTTCATAGCTGGGAGTTTCTACACTTTCACTCCCTCCACTCATCTCGCCCACCTCTCACCACCACCACCACATCACCTCTGTCAGCCACCAGCACAACCTTCACTTAATACGGTACTAGAAAACAGCCTGTAATTTACCCCTCCACTCAATTACTACTTGGAACTTAATATTCCGTCTACTCAATGAACCTAAGCCTTCACTTAAACATGTCCAGGTATGCCACAGACAATTTCAAAAAATACCCCCTTGAGGATATCATTTATTCAAAGCAACTTTAAAGAATAAATATAAATTCATTCGATATTGACAGGATCTTAAAATTCTTTAGAACCAAGAGTAAGAGGGAGCAGGGATACTTATAGAAACAGGGCCTTTGCCTGGAACTAAATCTGGCATCTTCACCTTGGATTTCCCAGCCTCCAGAACTATTGTTTAAGCCACTCAATCTACAGTATTTTGTTATAGAAGCCTGAGAGAACCTCAGAAAAATCAGCTCTACATGAAATAAAAACTCAAATTTTGCTTTATATTATAAAAACTTATACGCAAATAAGAAAAGATACTCCTCTTATTACCTAAAGAAGCAAACTTAAAACAATTTCTTCCTACACTTTACACCTTTATAATAGGAATGGTAGTAAATAACTGAGAACCACTATATGAAAGATAAGATTTCTCAATTCATTTATTCATTCAATAAATACTTATTAAGGATTTATATTGTGTCAGACACTAGGGATATAGATAAAAGATATAGGTCCCACAGGGATTCATAATCAAATCAAAAAGACCGTTGTAAACAAATATTTGCAATGACTAAGATGACAGAGGTAGCAAAAGGAGAGAGAAGTAAATGTTAGTGGAAGAAGTAGAGGGCCAGAGAAAGTTTCCCAGAAAGAGATTTCTTTGAACTACGTGTGTTCTTAGTCGCTTAGTCACGTCCAGCTCTTTGCGACCCCATGGACTGCAGCCCGCCAGGCTCCTCTGTCCATGGGGATTCTCCAGGCAAGAATACTGAAGTGGGTTGCCATGCCCTCCTCCAGGGGATCTTCCCAACTCAGGGATTGAACACAAGGCTCCCACTGTAGGTGGAATCTTTATCATCTTAGCCACCAGGGAAGCCCCTTTGAAGAAAAAGCGGTGTTTGGATTTCCCAGGCAAGAATACTGGAGTGGGTTGCCATTTCCTTCTCCAGGCGATCTTCCCCAACCCAGGGACTGAACCCACGTCTCTGGCATTGGAGGCAGATTCTTTACCACTGAGCCACCAGGGAAGCCCTAGGTGAAAATATAGTAAAGGGCAAAACCAGAGAAAGAGGAAACAGTGTGACATTGAGGAGACTGGTAGGATTTTAGTAGGAATAGAATGCTAGGACACTAAAAAGTAAGAGAAGCTAGCTAGTTAAGAGTCAGAGCATTTTATAACCTGCTACGCTTTATCATGAAGGCAATGGGAAGCAAATAAGATTTTTGTTTTGTTGTTTTAAGCAAGGGTTTGACATGATCATATTGGTCTTTTGATATCACTCAGGCTCTCTTGGGAGACTATAGAGAGGAGAGTATCCAAATATCCCAAAAATGAGAGGAAGGGAGCCTGAACTAAAGAAGTAATTGTGGGGAGAAGGAGAATCCATGGGACTGGAGTCACATCAATTAAGTATCAACAGCGACTGAGAAGGAAAGAATAAGAGAAGTGTGTAATTAGCCCTACATTTAGTTTGGACAGCTGATTGGCTGGCAGCCATTAAATCAATTTGGACAAATATTACATACTGTTTTGAAAGATGCTAAGTTTCAGATGTGTTTATTTTCAGGTATATAATACAGGTGTCAATTTTGTCTGTCATGCTCTCTCTTCCACCTCCGATATCTTCCATTAATGATCCCTCTATCCGTCTTACCTTTAGGAACTAGTCTTCCCCTATAAAATCAAGTACAGCCATGTGATTATGGTGAGGCTGCCAATAAAACTGCCTGTGACAAGAGATCACTACTCTAAGATCTATTTTTCCCTTCAAAGTACACACCCCTCCACACTTTCCAACCAGTTCTAGCTGGAATAATGGCCACCTGATGGAGCCTATATTCTCTAGCCTTCCTAGCATAAGTCTGATCATGTGACTAGTTCTAGACAACCATTTGTAAACTGAAGTGGTTTGTACCCTTAAAAAGCAGCTGCTTGCCTTCCACTCTCTCCCTACTTTCAGGACAGAAGGCAGATATAATAGCAGTGATCCATCATCATAGAGACAAGAGGGAAACCAGAGAGAATGCAGAATCCCAAGAAAGAAGGAGCATGAACACTTGAGAAATAGAGCCAATCTGCCCTCAGACCATCTATTAGCTTGGGATTTTATGTGAAAGAAAGTGAATGGCTACTTCCTTTAAGTTACCGTTATTTCTGTTAAAACAGTCCAACCAATATTTAACTGATACATACAAGTATACTTCCAATAATACTGCTACACAACTTGGCCCTAGAAGGGTTTATTCGAGCCTCAGACAGCATGAGCAGAGACTTTGGCTGGACTGTTTTTCACAGGGAACCTGGGACAGACGTTCTTTTTTCTGAGTTCACTAAAGGTAGACAATGTCAGTTTTCAGCTGCCTGTGGTCACTGCTCTTACCACACAAAAGAAGCCTACTGTCAGAAAAAAAAAATGTACAATGCCAAGAGTTGATAACCTAACATCATTTGAGCCTCTGAATCTAGCTGACCCTGAGGTCAGTTCCATTTCTGTTTTTCCCAAGTGGTTGTTGTTCAGCCGCCCAGTTGTGTCTGACTCATTGCAATCTCATGGACGGCAGCAGGCCAGGCCTCCCTGTCCCTCACCATCTCCCGAAGTTTGCCCAAGTTCATGTCCATTGCATCGGTGATGCCATCCAGCCATCTCATCCTCTGATGCCCTTTTCTCCTTCTGCCCTCAATCTTTCCCAGCATCAGGGACTTTTCCAATGAGTCAGCTGTTCTCATCAGATGACCAAAATACTGGAGCTTCAGCTTCAGCATCAGTCCTTCCAACAGTATTCAGGGTTGATTTCCCTTAAGACTGACTGGTTTGATCTCCTTGCTGTCCAAGGGACTTTCAGGAGTCTTCTCTAAGTACTAGGAGCCAAAAACTTTCCCAATGATATAATGCAGTTTTATGCAGATATCAGTCAGTTACAAGAGAAAGAATTCTAACTTTTCATAAGATATTTATGGGACATTTTAGTGAAGATGTTTACTGAATCGGATACATAGGTTTAGAAATCTGGGAGGAAAGTATATGGTTTAAAAAAGAAAATATTGTCAAAAATCATTTACTGTTATTATTACACAGTTTGGGTTTTTTTTTTTTTTAACAACTTTGCCTTGGCTCTAGGATGGTCAATCAACTGTTAAATTTACTTTAGGTAAGAGCTAGAAAGCCAGATCTCTCAATTTACACAAGATATAGGAATCTAGGTCCTCTCATTTTCTCTACTAGCTACCTAAGGAGATAAGCAGTCATGTATTACAGGGTTTATTTACGTCTTTATTCAGAAATGCAGACAGTTAGTGTCTTAGTCCATTAGGATTGCTATAACAAAATACAACGGACTGAGTGGCTTATGAACAACAGAAATTTATTTCTCATAGTTCTGGAGGCTAAAATCACAAGATCAGCGTGCCAGCATGGTCAGGTGAGGGCCCTCTTCAAGGCTGCAGACTTCTTGCCATATCCTCACATGACGGGGGGGTGGGGGGGGGGGTGGGGGGTGGTGGTATCTCTTGGCTAAGAATATTAACCCCATTCATGAGGAATCCTCATGACTGAGGTACCTCTCAAAGGCCCAACACCCAGTACCATCACATTGGACATTAAGATTTCAACATAAGAATCTGGGGGTGGGTGGGAACACAAACATCCAGATCATAGCCATTAGGGGCTTTTGTTTGTTTTTTAGCTAATAGTTTTTAATAGCTACTAAAACTTTACACCATCTGCTGCAAATGACTTCAAGAATTTTTCATTTATCAATGAAAGATTTTGAAAAAATTAAAACTTAATTATTTCCTTTAATTGTAACTGTACTTATCAGATCACAAATCTCAAATAGAAGAGATCATCTTTCATTCATTTACTGAACAAATAGTTACTAAGTTTTACTGTATGCCAGGCCTTTCTCTTGAGTAGACTCTGAGCAGACAGCAGTGAAAAAAATCAAAGTTCCTGACCTCATGATAGTCCAGCAGTTGACAGGATATACCAAATGAACAAACAGTAATAACAGTTTTATAAGCACTAAAAGGAAATAAACTGGGGTGGGTGGGAAAGTGCTACTATAGAAAAGATGATAATGGAAGACCTCTCCAAGGAGGTGACATTGAGCCACATCCAAAATAATCTAGTCTTAATAGCTACAGCATTAACTGATAATGGCATCTCTTTACCTTCTCTTCTCCATTCTTTTTTTTTAATACTTAAGAATTCTGATTTACTCTTCAGTACTCTGATTGTTCTCTTCAAAGATATTCTTTTTGCACAGATTTTATTTTCACTGAATTTACATAAGATATATAACACAGCAAAAACCAACAATAAAGCTACATGTCACTTGAGTGCTTGACTCCTCTAATCATTAGAGGGTTACCCTGAAGTTAACTGATTTCCCTTTACAAATCCAAAAGATAAGTACTCGACCTTACAAAAGAGCAGCTGAGTGACCTAACCCCTACTGCGGTATTAAACTTACTCTATGGTCACATTTGGGCTTCCCTGGTGGTTCAATGGTAAAGAATCCACCTGCCTGGTGGGCTACAGTCCACAGGGTTGCAAAAGGTGGACACGACTGAGCGACTAAACAACAACAACATGGTCACATATAGATACCTCCCAAATTCATAAACCATGAAAAAATTAAATTCCTTTTGGAAGGCATATTTTGTCAACATATTTTGGGGAGAAGATCTAAGTATCAATTTGTAAGTGAGGGAAATTACTGCCATGATTCTCATTCTCTGTTGAGAGACACTACTATCTCATTCTTAGACTGAAAGAAAACCTGTGAGATTGTTGTCAATATACTGAATTACAAACCACAAAATGATTAGAAAGTCCAATTCCAGTGGGACTGACTGGAGAGACTATTTAGAACTTAAAGTAGGAAAAAAAAAAATAGATTAACTACCATCATTAGCTCATAAGACCAGTGAGTAGAAATTAGAAAAAAAGGGAAACAATAATTTTTCTATTTTTTTAACTTGAGAAATATTTAAAATTCTGTCCAGTTCTATACCATATCTATTTGGATAAAACATATACCATGACATAAAACTAACCAATTTCAAAACCTCTTCCTTTTCTGCTCTGCTTTTTAAATAGTGAGGAGAGTGGAGGTAAGAAGGCCAGGAGAGCAGAAAAGTGGAAGAATAAGGGAGAAAAGAGAAAATGGAAGAATTACCTATACAGCAATGAGCACTTTTCTTTTCTCATGCTTCTGATCTTTGAAATTAGGAGCCTAGTAAAGGCTGCATCTTCTCTCATTTTCCTAAAGAGAGTACCACATACAAAACTAGTACTGAAGTTGTTGGAGGAAAGATTATTTCCAATGGGTTGTAAAGGAATGATTTATAAAGATAGGAAGGTTTACAAATTAAATAATAAGCCATGAAAAGTCAATTGTAGGTTCCTTCAACAAGGAATGACCTAGTGTAAGGTATGCTCTAGAACGAATTTTAACTTCAAACAGGTGGGGGAAAAAGAAAGAGCGTCTGTGCATCTATAGGGCACACTACATAACAGCTGTCCTTCACTGAATGATAACAAAGTGGCATACACTGTGCTAGGAGCCTGTTCTCCCTCTCTCTCATCAGTCACAAAAATTAATCCACAGGATAGTTTCTTTGCACAAAGGTGTCCTTAACAGACAGAAAACAAGAAGAAATTTATTAGGTGATCAGAAGGCTGACTTAGAAATGAGGAATGTTCATATAGGAAAAAACACACAGATCAAGAATCCCTAGCAGTACATATTCAAGTTACTCAGTGAGGTGACTCACCAAGTGAACAAAATCAGGACAGTTGCTTAGACAATGGGGGAGAATTTAACTTATAGCTTAGTATAGTTTCATATTTAATATTTATATTCAACATCAAAAGGCAAGATAAGCCATTTATTAAACACACTTGTATTAAAAGAGATGCTCAAAGAAAAGAAAAATATTTTCAAAAATTTACAAGACTTAGAAATATACTAATAAAACTTATCTGTAGAATTGGTGGCTATGTTGCTTTTAGGAGGGTCATATGTACTATTTGGGCTTCCCTGGTGGCTCAGTGGTAAAGAACTCTCCTGCAAAAAAAAAAAGAACTCTCCTGCAATGCAGATGTAGTTTAGATCCCTGGGTCGGGAAGATCCCCTGGAGAAGGACATGGCAACTTATTCTAGTATCCTTGCCTGGGAAATTGATGGACAGAGGAACCTGGTTGGCTATAGCCCATAGGGTTGCAAAAGAGCCAGACATGACTTAGCAACTAAACAACAATGTAATATTTAGTACTAGTAGAAGATAAAAACTTGTTGACTAAAATTCATTCAATCTAGCCTCCTTTCAGATCTCTCCTTCCAGTGGTCTGTGCACACTACGTATGAGGAAAACACAAGCATCAAACTGGCCATCAATCTGAATCAAGAAGCAAAGCTTATAGTTAACTGAACAGATTTTTGCCCAGTAGAATAGATAAGTGGAGGGTGGGAAGTGTCCAGGATTGTTTTAATTCCACAACTCATTATAATCAGAAGTTAAAAATAGAACGGAACACATCTGTCACTGAACCTAGCTCACATATTCCAAGAAATTTTTATGGCTGTATTATGAATCTGTCCTCCTAGATAGACTAGTCAATCATTTTGCATAATCATCAACAACAACCAAATGAAGCAGCAACCTGAAACAACTGCCACAGGGCCAAGACAACTTGATTAGCCACAGCACAGTGTGATCACTTCATTTTATTCTTCAGGAAAACCTGCATCAGGACTGAGGTCAACAGGAAGCTCTTATACTTTCACTACACCTCAGTTCTATAACCAGTTTCCCTTCCCGAGCTACAGACTAGACTTTGCTTGATTAGATACTGTGTGCTTAGTCACTCAGTTGTGTTTGACTTAGCAACGCCACGGACTGTAGCCTGTCAGGCTCCTCTGTCCATGGGGATTCTCCAGGCAAGAATACTGGAATGGGTTGCCATGCCCTCCTCCAGGGAATCTTCCCAACCCAGGGATCAAACCCAGGTCTCCTGCATTGCAGGTGGATTCTTTACTGTCTGAGCCACCAGGGAAGCCCATCCTAGTGCTTTCTAACTTTTATCTATGCATCTTTAAAAAATGTACACCTTAATTAGAATATCTGATAAATGACTAAGAAAATGAGGACTTAAGAGAAGTAGATTTGAAATCATACAATAATAGAGAATCTAAAACAAAAACAAAAGCAAACTAAAAAAGATGGAAATGATAAGTCTGATAGAGATCCTACTATGAATGTTCTGTGCCATAAGAGTTAGCAGTGTTAAATAGTTTTAAGTCTTTTGAATTACATAAATCTCTTTCCTCCTTCATTTTCTTATAGCTGGTGAATATACATTTGAGTTTTCTTGTGGCACAGAGTTAACCTAAAACGTTTCTACTAAAGTATTCTTTGGCCAGTATCCTGTAGACAGTTTTAAAGTAATCTGTGTTTCTCTTTGTTTTCAAAATCAGCCCCTACTTGTATTCTTAAAAACGGTTATCTAATTTCCTGCTTCGGTAAACTTGATATACTAGCTATTTTCTACCCAGAAGATAAAAGTAATTTTTTAGAAAACAGTCCATTGGAGTTAAACAGGACCAGCAATACATTTTTTCCCCTAACTTTGTCATCAGTAATTTCGGTAAAATATCAACAGTGGATCTCATTTAGGAGGATGTAGTAGAACATCTGTATGCACACACACACACATCCCTGGGTCCTACCACCTAAGACACTGCTTTAGAGTAGTGTGTTTTAAGTTCCACAGGTGAAAGTTTCAGCATCGAGTTACTCCTTAAGCCAATGTTTCTGAAGTGTTGGTTCTTACACTCATCTTAGTGTGTAACATTTTCACTGGGCCATACTGAAATGAGAAATGAAGAGTGCTAAACTTCCCACTTTTAACTTATAAACTGTTGTCCTAGCCTTCCACTCTACCCCTTTTGGGTGTAAAAATATTCTCCTTTGATTAAATGATGTTGATGGAAGATATTTATACCACAATGACTTGACAAAAGAAAAAGTTGGCAACACCACGCAAATACCCACTTCAACTTTTCTGAAATTTTATAGATCTGTGAAATTCAAAAACCCTGGGCACTTCCGCCTTTAAAATATTTAAAACAAGAAACATATTAGGAAGAGTCAGTAATTGAGAGTGACGGCACACTGGTACCATCCTCCAAGGGGCAGGCAATGAAATTATGCTTCTCTATGCACCCTCCCTCTTATTAACTGCCCAAAGCTACATTTTCTAAGTAAGTTTGCCAAATATAAAGTTATTTTACAAGTTCCTGAATTGTAAATTTTCCCTTATTTACTTGAATTACAAAGGGCATTTTCTCTGACTTGTTTTTCTTTCATTTTTCTTAAAAGAAAAAAAAAAAAAAAAGGCATGGTCTTCCCAGTGGTTCAGTGGTTAGGACTCGGTACTTTCACTGCTGAGGGCATGGGTTCAGTCATGAATGGGGAACTAAGATCTCACAAGCCTCATAGCACAGCCAAAAAAAGGTAACATGTTCAACACAGAAAATTTAGAGAATGACAGAAAATCACACAGGAAAAAATTAAAATAAACTATAATTCCACCAAGTAGACATAGCTACTCTTAATACTCTGGTCATATTCAGTCAATGTTGAAGTCACACCATGTATACTATCATTAAATACTCTTTTAAATTAGAATTCTTAAATATTTGCATATATTAATACCCAACAATCATCATAATTTACTTAACCAAGTTCTTGGCTAAATATTTTTTTAACAAGAAAAGTTTAAAAACCAGTATCTCAAAAAACAAATAATAAAAAAAATAAAAATAAAAACCAGTATCCCCTACTTATTTCTTGGTACCAAATTAGAACACACAAAAAATAACTAACTAGATAAGATAGACAGATAAAAAGAAAACAAAACAGAAACCATGTCAAAAACTGAAAGGTCATAATAGTTCCATACTTTTAACTGTACAGTATAAGCCTTTTCTCATCAAAATTTTCCACTGAATCGTTATTCAGTTTCATCCTCTTTGTTGTGTTTTTTATGACTTCATTGTGTCTTTAGAGAGCTTTCTGTATGTTGACTAGGTGGAGCTTCATATTAACTTATTTAGTGTTTCAAACAAATGATTAAACAAAAAATAACGTAGGTATGTAACAAATAAGCAATACTAGATCATATACTTCAACACTAAAAACATTTGAATTTACCTTGAACAAATTTGACACAGTGATTGAAGAGAAACACGGGGCATATAGGTTAAGGCAGCATTGTAACACAACAGAAGGAATGTCAACACTTCAAACCTAAAAACAAACCAAAAGAGTATTTACAAATCTTGAGAATTCCAAGAAGTCAGTTATAATTAAGCAAGCACTGGGGAGGGATATTGTGTTACAGAACAGACCTGTCCAATATAATCACACCAAGAACAATACAAAACCAAAAGGAAAAAGAAGTAACAGTCATATGAAAATTACCTTAAAAATTCAATGCGCCAGATGACATCTAAAACAAAATTTAAGTGACAAACAGGGAAGATGGGGTGTCTCTCTTGTATGAAATGACTCAACATTTTAAAACTTGTTATACACAACTCATTAAACATTATTTATAAATCTACTGACATAATTTCTTTAGAAGTCTGCATGGTAGAAGAGTAGGTTATGTCTCCACAGTATACCTATTCTGTGCTGTCAGCATCTCTCTTTGGGGGTGAGGTCCACTGTACACAACTTTTGACAAACCATGCTGGGATAGGGCACTCTCTGTCAGAGCCATGGACCCAATGCTGGAAGGCTAAAGACAAGACACGTGAATAAAGAAAAAGCCATTCTGTTTAAGGTGTGGTATTTAGAATATATATACCAATATATATATTTAGAATGACTGCTATAAACATCATATATCTCAGAAATATTCAGATTGCCTACTAAGTATTCTGCTGAAAGATTTAACAAATGACTAAAAACAAACCACAAATAGAAATGTAAAATAGTTTAACTTCAAAAATTCTACCCCAGAAATACATAATTCACACACACACATAAAATCTAATCTTATTCATCAGATAAAGGGAAAAATATTCAAAATTAATACTTTTAATAGATCTTTTACAATCAGGTTTTAGTTTAATGATTTTGATTTCCCATTTACTTTGGGAATAGCAAAATACTTTGTGTGAAATTTTATACTTTTTAAGGTACTAGCAAACTGATCAAATTTTTCGCCTCAATAACCAACCAAACCCTAATCTACAGCAACTGCAAATCTTAGGACTAATAAACTTACTTTGATAAAAATGTAACTTACTTCATGATATACAGATGGTTTGGATAAAGATGGAATCGTAAAACTCAATACTTTACTATGTCCCTGTTTGTCAACTATTTCCTACAAACAAAAGAAAGTGAAAGAAAATGTCTCATAATATTTATTTTTTACAAATAAATTTAAATATTATTTTTTACACATAAATTGTTAGTGAAAAAAAAAAACCTGAAAAGAAAGGAATTTTAAAGTCAACTAAAATCTTAAACTATGATAATCCATTATTCATAAACATTAGGAGTTAACCTTCTCCTTAAAATGTAAGTAACATAGTTTTAAGGCTGAAATGCAGATGTCTTAATTATCATTGATTTTTCTGATGTAAAAAGTTCCATTTTCTAAATCAACTAACACAGTCCTGAAACATATTACAAAATGATCCTTAAATTACTTTTCCATTTAAAAAAGTACAAACCTTAAGTATGTATCTAGAAAATTTAATATAATATTAATATTATATACAAACATTATCAGTAATGCAAACTATATATTAAATCAATGGTGTGAGCTTTGGAGACAGTCCAGATTTTAGACAATTATTAGTGGTAGATCTTAATTTAAATCTTTTCTCCAAACTTTTTGTGAAAGTCACAATAATTTATAGACAGTAGCTTTTAAGTTTAAAAAATTAAAAATTTAACACTGATATTTTCAAATATTTCCATAAAAGAATTTAAATGGTCTGATTTTTAAATGGTCTCCAATCAGTAAAAATGTGTATTTACATAATTGTATGTATGGCGATACAGCCTTTAGCCTCCATAAGGTTATTTTGGGGAGAATGAGCAATGAGTCATCTGATGTAATAAAAAAACAAACATTAGCTCTACTAAAATGAAAAATAGTTGCTATTATGTATTCATTTTTGCTGATATTTGGCTTTTAAAACATTTTGTTAACTCCATTAAATACAAACCAAATTGTAAACCCCTAGAAGAAGAGCTTCAATGCATCCACTGCTGTGCACATTTCTGCTGGCGGAGACGGCGAGGTAGCACCAAATCAGTTCTGGAAGAAACTGCAGCGTAAATCGAAGCAACTGCTCCTCTCCACTGCGATAGAATTCAAAGAGCTGGTGACAGACAGGTTCCAACAACTGGAAGAAAGCCAAAACATTAACTGAAGGATTGGACTGTATTTGAATGACACTGATATATAAAACATAAAGCATTTTCCTGATTGGTAATTACTGAAATATGCAACCATTTCCATTTTTGGCAGCAAGACTATTCACAGCTAACCAGTTAGTAAACCTATGAATTCTAGTGGAAGGCCAAACTGCAAAGTTAAGTGTATACACAAGTACTCTGTAAAGTTTAAAACATTCTGTAACTCTAAAGTAGCATTGTTATTAAAACTATATCTTTTTAACGTCCTAAAATAAATAAATTTTCTTCCTTAATATACTTTCTTCCAGATAAAACATGCCAATATACAAATTGCTGGCTACTGAGTTGGAGAAATTGAAATGGGAATCTTAGGTAGTTACTGTCACCTGGCCTTCCTGAGCTTATAATTAGGTAGCATCTGACTGTAATGACTGGTATGTAGAGTAGCTGAATAATATAAAGTCCCTAGATCTAGTTTCTTACTGTAACTATGATTAATTGCACCTAGATAATCTAAACACCTCTGTCATTTTGTTTTAGATGTGATTTGGACTTACTGATAACCATTTTTCTCCCAACACCCCCACAGGTATTCAGTTAATAGAGATGAGTGTATCTTTAAAGCATATATAATAATCACACACAGGTCACTTACAAATATGTCAAGAGATTCACAGGGCTATTTTTCAAACAGGCTATTATTATACTTTCAGTGAATGGGAGTTCATTCACTTCCCCAACTTAGGCAATAGATTTAGATCAACTTAAGAAACAGATTTTCTACTGCAAATAATTGGAATGAACAAAAACTGATTTAAAGTGGATGTCTTGATTTCAAAAAAGTTCAATATGTAAAGTAAACTTGATAAAATTAAAGTCAGAATTATTTATGCAAGGTAAAGAAAAAGTTGTACTTCAATAAACATCAACAAAAAAAAATAAACATTGACAAAATTGGTCTTTCCTACTGAAATACTATCTTCTTACAGTTCAAGAACATTTTTCCATCCTCAAAATGGTTGTTAGAGGGCAAGAGGTGTCCACTGTGGCATGGCAAAGGTAACTGGAAACAGAAGGGTCGGAGGCAAAGTAACACCCTCAAAGACTGCGCGAGAAGTTTTTAGGGTAGGAATTAATTTAGAAGAATGAAGAGGGGGTAGTGGAAGAAAGACTGTTATGGGAATATTTAGCTTTCAGAATGGAATTTTTAAAATTTCTTTGTGAGACAGAAATATAGATCAATGGAACAGAATTGAAAGCCTAGAGATAAATCCACGAACCTATGGACACCTTATCTTTGACAAAGGAGGCAAGGATATACAATGGAAAAAAGACAACCTCTTTAACAAGTGGTGCTGGGAAAACTGGTCAACCACTTGTAAAAGAATGAAACTAGAATACTTTCTAACACCATACACAAAAATAAACTCAAAATGGATTAAAGATCTAAATGTAAGACCAGAAACTATAAAACTCCTAGAGGAGAACATAGGCAAAACACTCTCCGACATAAATCACAGCAGGATCCTCTATGACCCACATCCCAGAATATTGGAAATAAAAGCAAAAATAAACAAATGGGACCTAATGAAACTTAAAAGCTTTTGCACAACAAAGGAAACTATAAGTAAGGTGAAAAGACAGCCCTCAGATTGGGAGAAAATAATAGCAAATGAAGCAACAGACAAAGGATTAATCTCAAAAATATACAAGCAACTCCTGAAGCTCAATTCCAGAAAAATAAATGACCCAATCAAAAAATGGGCCAAAGAACTAAACAGACATTTCTCCAAAGACATACAGATGGCTAACAAACACATGAAAAGATGCTCAACATCACTCATTATCAGAGAAATGCAAATCAAAACCACAATGAGGTACCATTACACGCCAGTCAGGATGGCTGCTATCCAAAAGTCTACAAGCAATAAATGCTGGAGAGGGTGTGGAGAAAAGGGAACCCTCTTACACTGTTGGTGGGAATGCAAACTAGTACAGCCACTATGGAAAACAGTGTGGAGATTTCTTAAAAAACTGGAAATAGAACTGCCATATGACCCAGCAATACCACTTCTGGGCATACACACCGAGGAAACCAGATCTGAAAGAGACACGTGCACCCCAATGTTCATCGCAGCACTCTTTATAATAGCCAGGACATGGAAGCAACCTAGATGCCCATCAGCAGACGAATGGATAAGGAAGCTGTGGTACATATACACCATGGAATATTACTCAGCCATTAAAAAGAATTCATTTGAATCAGTTCTAATGAGATGGATGAAACTGGAGCCCATTATACAGAGTGAAGTAAGCCAGAAAGATAAAGAACATTACAGCATACTAACACATATATATGGAATTTAGAAAGATGATAATGATAACCCTATATGCAAAACAGAAAAAGAGACACAGATGTACAGAACAGACTTTTGGACTCTGTGGGAGAAGGCGAGGGTGGGATGTTTCGAGAGAACAGCATGTATATTATCTATAGTGAAACAGATCACCAGCCCAGGTTGGATGCATGAGACAAGTGCTCGGGCCTGGTGCACTGGGAAGACCCAGAGGAATCGGGTGGAGAGGGAGGTGGGAGGGGGGATCGGGATGGGGAACACATGTAACTCCATGGCTGATTCATGTCAATGTATGACAAAACCCACTGCAATGTTGTGAAGTAATTAGCCTTCAACTAATAAAAATAAATGAAAAAAATAAATAAATAGAAATTGGATATTAAAAAAAAAATTTCTTTGTGGACCACTGCCAATAATCTTGTAAATTATGGTGTGACATCGCTCATCTCTAAATACCCAGGGAATCTTTAATTAAATCAATTAATATAGTCTAACAAATATTTGAAACTTATAAAACTTTACGCTGAAAATTTGATAGTCTGCATGTGCACATAATCAATTTTAATTAAAACACTCCAAACTGTCTTTTAAATTAGTTTAACATCTAAAACAGTTTTGATTTATAAAAGCAGAACCAAACGAAGATAGATTCAAAAGGGATGTAGCAGTTACACACTGCAATAAGATTAGATGAAATTAAGTACATCAAACCATTAAAGACCAATATTTATGCAGGGTTTTACACTTGCAAAGTACTTTCATATATGTAAACCCATTCAATTCCCATAATATTATAGGGCGCAATGTCTTTACCCTGACAATGTATTCTTTCTACTTAAGCAAATTGAGACAAAGAAGCTACCAAAACCAAAAATAATCACACAGTTCAGGAAGGTCAGACTGAAGCCAAGACTTTTTAACTACTTTATAAACATACCTGAAAAATGGCAGAAAAGAATAAGACAACAGACAATGTGGGAAACACAGGCAGTATTGAACTTATTTAACCTGATTATATTTGAGACAAATAATGGGGCATTAGAATATGCTGCATTCCTAGTGTCTTGCTCAAATTTTTTAATGTATTTTCTCAAGGAAACATTACTAAACTTGATTAGGTAGGTTTCATAGTACTATTGAGAGAATTGTACTTCAAGTATTAATAAATTTGATATTTAGATGGCCTTCTATAGTCTAATCATCATGTACCTTCTTTCCCTTCTAAAATACATTATAAATTCTATAACAACTGAGTTACAAATGAATTTTTACAATCATCCATTCATAAGTAAGAAGCTGTATCTTAAGAGTATTTTAATGGTAATAAGAAATGTACCATAAAATGCCTTTAAATGACTAAAGAAGATGGGAAAAAGCTAAGTTTGGGTAAATTTACAAGAGAATTTTCCAAACTTTCTTTTTCATTGAACAATTACTGAAAATATATGGGTAGGACAAAGATACAGAGAGGTTGGAGGGGACTACTATTTAGGTGCCAGCAGCCAGTGAACCGACGTCTCACTCTGGGCTCCCTATGTTTAGAACACCAAAAAGATTTCATGTCGCTCCTTCAAAAAAAAAAAAAAACAGCTGGCTTCCTACAAACCTAAGCATTTTTAGCCTCTAGTCCTATGCCTATCTTAAAGCTACAGTCAGTTAGAAGCACCAGTCAAGGAAACTGCACTTTATCCATAAACTGCCTCTTCACAGTTTCTTAAGCCTGACACACACACTGACCTCAGGGCCTCTGTGCTGTTTCCTCTCTGGAAAGCTCTTGCCCCCAGTTTTATTTTCTTGCTCTAATTCATTCAGACCTTCATTCAACCATCACCTCCTCAGCCCCAACACATACTTCCCCTACTCTGCTTTATTATCTTCATAGTTTTACCACTGACATTTTATTATACATTTAGGTGTTTGTTTAATGTTTATCTTACCTACCAGAATATAAGTTCTAATCTATAAGTATTTATTCTACTTTGTACATTTCTAAGTGATTTCTGACACATTATATGTGTTCAATGAATATTTATCAAATGAATTTAACCACATAATGATATTTGCAAAAAATCCAAATATCAAATTTCCCAGATTTCAAACAAAGTAGAATCAACATTTCAAATTTCAAAAGTGCCAAAAGACAACGACATCAACTTTTCAGGAATACTGTATCTCCACATTAAGAACAAAGTATTCTAAAGAGCACAAGGAGACTCTTTGTGACCCCTGGACTCTACAGTCCATGGAGTTCTCCAGGCCAGAACACTGGAGTGGGTAGCCGTTCCCTTCTCTAGGGGATCTTCCCAACCCAGGGATCGAACCCAGGTCTCCCACATTGCAGGCGGATTCTTTACCAGCTGAGCCACCAGGGAAGCCCGAAAAGTAGATCACATTGTTATATCTGAGAAGTACTTCTGAGTACATTTTTTAAGACTGAGTTTTCTCTTTAAGAATACAGGATACACACTGTCTTTACCACATTGATCAGGCTAAAAACTAGATTATTTGCTTTTATCCACATGCCATGCATCTTGACTTTCCTCACCATTTCCAATCCTTATCTACTTCTACTATGAATGGTAGGATTTATAAGCACCAGAATCTGGGAGTACAGTTCACTTTAACACTTTCAAACTAAATTTGCTATCTAAAAATGCAAAGGAAATGCAGGAGAGGGGAAAGCAGAGAAAAGAAGCAAGGGCTGGGAAAAACTTACCACCAGAACCAAACTACTAGCTACTCAGATTTTGTGCATTTTCTCAGTCCTCCACATGCTATTCCCTTCAACTTGCGACGTCCTTTTACTTTCTACACCTGGGAAACGTGTGCAAATCCATCTAGACTCAGTTAAGCATCGCACTGAAAGTATGTATTTACTTATTTTCTCCCTTTCCTTTTTTGGGACACAGGCCATGCGCTACTCATCTTTGATGAATTTTCTGTTTTCTGAGTTTTCTGTTGCCTAGCACTGCAGCTGACACATAATGAACACACAAATATTTGCTGAATGAATAAACGAATGCAGTGACCCAGGTTCTCCAAGATTATCACCACAGATGGAGAGACAGACAGACACATACATACATAATACATAGAAAGATGAGCACCAGCATGTTCAGAGATGGCTTTGGAATATGGTGATGCTATTTCTTGGCCTGAGAGATGATACACTGGAGCTCATTTTATCATAATTTTTTTTATTCTGCCATTTTTCTGAATATAAAGTATTCTTACCTTTCTATTCATTTCTCAAAAGGAATCAGTTAAACACTCCAAAATATATATTACAGTTTTAAAAACTCTAATTATCTTACTTTTTAAAATATATGTATTACATTTCACAAGAAGTTAAAAATCAATCAAATGAAAACTATTAGCATGATGAACTCTGAGAGTACTTACCTCACTTTGTGGCTCCTGGATAACTTTATAGAGAGATGAAACTAAAGAACTCTTTTCCTTCAAATTTGTAGCATAATTTGGTAAAGATGTTTCCGGTAGTGTCTAAACAAATTTAAAAAATACACTTTACTTTTATGAAATGTCCCAAATAGGTAAATCCAAATACAGAAAGCAGATTGTCAGAAACTGGGGGAGGGGCAATTCAGAAGAGGTAGAACTGAGAGTGACTAACTAGATACAGATTTTCTTTTGGGGGTGATGGAAATATCCTAGGCTTAGATGATGGTGTTAACGGCACAACATTTTAAAACCAGTAAAAAACCTCTGCATTATCACCTGAAAACAGTGAATTTTTCATTATGTGAACAATATCTCAACAAAAAAAATGGTAAAAATAAAACAAAAGATACATTTAATCCTCAACATCAACAGGGATACAAATTAATATCAACAATGCATCTTTGATCAGAGTTTGGAGTTGGAAATAAGAATACGAATCATTTGTAAAGCCAGAGATTTTTTGTAGCAACATACACGTTACCAATCTCAACAGTATTTTATTCTGTTTCTTAATAAACATGTTATATAAGGATCTAATGTTTCAAACCTTAAAGCCACAGATCATATAAGGACTGTTAAGTAAGACTGTTCTCCTTTACACAACTAGGGGGAAGTTTCTACTTCTTGGAATGGAGAAGAAGATAGCCACAATACCAACAAATTTCCCTAATGCCATTTAAAATGTCAACAACTAACCACAGTCTGGCAGGGTCACCCTTTCAGAAAGGACACCATGACCAGAAAGGAATGGGAAGAGATAAAACTCCAGTAGCAAGTCAGACAGTTTTGGGTAAAGGTAGTAGGGAAATCTGAAAACAACAACAACAACTTCATTATAACAAATGACAAAAACCTATCCTTCTAGAGTATGACCTTCTTAAACAATTTCTGTCTTCCAAGTCTTTATTTTTTCCTAGGAAAAGTATTTCTATCAATCAACCAACTAATCAACAATGTTCATCCTGCAGCAGATATAATGTCTCAAGATACTCCTAATAGTCATTGTAAGATATACATTATTTCTTCCATGTCCCATATCCTAGTATTTTATGATTTAAAATGGGTTATGGTTAGTGTATACAGGTGTATGTGTGCATAAATAGACATAGAAAATCAAACAGCATGTTTATAATAAGGATATTTGATTCATTTTAACTTTACTGTGAATTCCTCAAAGGCAAGAACTATCTTATCTCTCCACCCACAGGATTTAGCACAAGGCCTTGTACTCAAATCTTTGCTGCAGACATTACATAATAGATGAACAAAATAAGAAATAAATACTGTCACTGTTACTCTTAAGTGAATTCTTGAAAAATAGGTCACATTTCACCTTAGGATATATAAGTGAATAGACTGTTTTTTTAATTTAATAGGACAGTTTTGTTTACCAGAATGGTTAAGTAAATGTGAACTATCTGGGAACCTTCCGCCATTCTTCGGGTGGGGAGGAGAGAGTTTCACTGCAACTGCTTACATAAAGAGGAGATTAGGGCTTTCTTCAATATTTCAAAAGCATGTAACAAAAGATCTCCAGACAACATTCCATTTCTGTTATTTGATCAAGAGTAACCTAATACTGGTGGAATTTATATAAAAGGGAGTAACTGTCAAATAAACAACAGATGTCTAATTGCCTGGAAGATAATGAACCTAAGCTATGTACACAAAACACATTAATGTGTGTGTGTGTGTGTGCGTGTGTGCACATGTGTGTCTAAACATAAAATTCAAACTAAGTGAATTGAAAAACAAATCTTAAAAAATGATTAGTGAATAAAAAGATTTTTACATGCACTATCTAGCCTAAAACTGAAACAGTCATTAAAAGTGTGAATTACAATTTTCAGTTATGTACCAATTAACCCTCATGAGGTAAAATGTTTTTTGTGAAATAGCCAAAAGTAACAGGACAGTTCTTTTCCGAAAAGACAAGTTCTAGAAAATATTCTGGGCCTAGGCTACTACTGCTAAATGAGAGGAAAGGTCTCCTAAAAAAATTTGTCATTATTTCATTTTGTGAATGTGAGAAAAGTTAACTTTTGTCAATAGAAGGAGAGAAAATACAATTGCTGTGTTTATGAACAGTGCTTTGAAAACCTTAAGATCTAAAACAGCCTATGGATTTAAATATCATTACAACAAACCTTTAAATTTACATTGTACTAGTTCAAAGGTACTGGCCTTCTTAAGTACTAGTTAAGTTTTCTCACTTTGAAGAAGGCAGAACTAGAGACAAAAGAAGTAATAATGGGATAATATGGTAAGAAATTAGCCTTGGCAAAATTTGAAGACAGCTGCTTCATATTAAAGTATCATTTGGCAGATGGCTTTTATAAAATATAAGGAAGTGATACAGGTTAGATGTAAGAGAATTAATGAAGATGGTCAGATGGATAGAGAACAAATAAATAAAACAACTCTGACCAACAACACTACATATAAGACTAGACTTTGAGTCACATATTGTGATTCAGTGACTACCAGAAAATAAAAAAATCTGCTATATAAATCTACACATAACATTAACAAAAACACAATACAATCTATAAGATAACATTTTATAAATAAGTATTTGAAATATAGAGACTGAACTAACAACTCATGAAATCTTAAAATAATGAAGTCTGAGTTTAATCACTTTGTTGGTATACTAAGAGAATATTAACGAGGGCCCAAAGCTGGAGTAGATGCTAGTTTGTCCAAAGGCAAAAAAGAAAAAAGAAGGAAAAAAAAAAAGCACAACACAAACTACGTCATCTTGTGCATTTGAGAGAATGCTGAGTGAGGTTCAGGCTGCACCCATGGAAAACTGTAGAGCTAAAATCATGTTCACACACCACCTATTTCAGTTTTCCTGGTGAAGATATTGAGACCCAAAGAAGTTATGCAATTTGTCCAACATTGTAAAACCACCTAGAGGAAAAATTTGACTTCTCAGTCTCAAGTACCCTGTACCACTTATTTTATCAATCATGATGACCTTGGCTTATTAGCACCACGGTTATTAAACAACCAAGCAGAAACTCAGATAGAATGACAGATAAATAATCTCTAAATTTTATTTCTTAAATATTTTAACCAAAATATGTAACTAACATCACAAATCATTTCAAAAGACAAGATACTTTAACTTCAAAAGTAAGAGATTTGTTCTTAGGTACTTTCCTATTTTCTATTATTTTTAGTATGTTGCTAACTTTGTCTGGTAACCTTAACCTCTTTACCAAACATAAACAGAGCTGAATTCAATGCACACTAACACAATTCAAGATAATTTTCAGAAATGCCTACCATATTAAACCAAACAGTAGGAAATATCTTCCCTTATACTTGACAAAAATTTGTATCATTTGTTATATCAAACTGACTATATTTACTTTTGGATGGTTAGGGGAAAGTTAAA
Source organism: Odocoileus virginianus (assembly GCF_023699985.2). Lineage (NCBI taxonomy): Eukaryota > Metazoa > Chordata > Mammalia > Artiodactyla > Cervidae > Odocoileus > Odocoileus virginianus. The sequence goes on along the minus strand of NW_027224346.1, from coordinate 670,719 downwards.
TAACTTTTCAGTTCATGGGGTCCAGGATTTTACTTCTCTTCTCTCAATGAAAAAGTTTACTTCCCAGGAATGGAAGAGAATAAACAGATGATAAGGGAAGAGAATTAGCCATAACTTTCAATTATTTGCCTTAATAGTTGACTCCGCCTCTATGTTACCCATCCTTCATCATGCCCTCTTGCCACAACTCCCATTTTAAAAAATGGCTTAATGGCTATATTTCCTTTTGCAAATTTTACTTCACCATTAAACAGAAGAATATCCCAGAAGTGGTACTCAGCTGTTAAACTTGACAATTTTCATCAACTTGCCAAAAAAATCATGATAATGAACCATATTAAACTCTTATGAAACAGAAAAAAAGCTTAAAAACACAAGACAACTTATGTAAGAAAAAAAGGCACACACCAGATTTATTCAAACTGTTAAAATATGAAGACAGCACTGTATGCAGTGGACTATATACAGTGAGCTTCTATAAGTGCATGCATAACTACATCACTCTATGAATTAGGGGATCCATGGAAAGATAATTTATGACTACAAAAGCTGACAAAATGAAAATCTTTTTCATTCATCAGGATGAGATAACAACGGCTACGGCCAGCTACAAAATTAACAGGAAACATTGCTTCTCTCAAGGACATACTACAGCTGAAAAGTGTCATAAAAACCTCCATTAAAAAAAATTAGTTTTTAATGGAAGGATAATTGCTTTACAGAATTTTGTTGTTTTCTGTCAAACATCAACAAGAATCAGCCATAGGTATACGTATGTCCTCTCCTTCTTGAACCTCCATTTTTGAATGACTTCTGTATTCTTACTCAGTGAGGAGCTTTGTTATCTAAAATCAGAGATATCAAAAGTTTTGCTTTTTAAACATGTATCGATAAGAATGAAATATCCCACTGCTGCCTGGAGTCACCTAGACACAGAGAACCAGGCTTCAGATTAGGGGTTTCTGAACCCAACGTTCCACACAGATGTTAACTTTGTAGTTTCTAAAGACAACATGACCATGGGTTCACTTCACAATCCAGGTCTGATTTTAACCCCATTACACATAGCTCTGCTTTGTCTTGAGTCTATCAAAATACTATTTCATTTAAACTTTATCTGAACACCTTTCCTCCAAATCCTGTAATGATTTTATTTTTTTGTTTGGTGAGATGCCTACACAGTACCTATTTTATGGTGTCCCTCATTGAAACAAGCTAACGACTGACTTTTGTCCAAGGTCTTGGGCTAATCAAGCTAGACAAAAAAACAATAAAACAAAAACCAAAGTGTCAGCCCAAACTTTTCATTCTTGTGGTTCCTGATCAGGAAGTTCATGTAATTATGTGTAACAGTGAGACAGAGGACAAAAAGAAGGTGGTTAATTGGTTATTGTTTAGTCGCTAAGTCATGCAACCCCTTCGTCTACCACACACCAGGCTCCTCTATCTGTGGGATTTCCCAGGCAAGAATACTGGAATGGGTTGCCATTTCCTTCTTCAGGGGATCTTCCTGACCCAGGATCAAACCCATGTCTCCTACATTGGCAGGTGGATTCTTTACCACTGAGTAACCAGGAAAGCTCCAGTTTAACTGGTTAAAGAAACATAATTTTAGCTATCATGGAGAACAGTTCATAAGATAACCAAACAGAGGTTTTGTTTTTGATCCACTAACCAAAAGTTACATACCCCTTTACAGGCACTGGGTTAGCCAACTAAAGAAAGAGGCACTGATAGAAAGTTGTGCAAACATCTTCCCATCTTCTCCTCATTGCTGATCATGTCCATTTCCCTTGCCGCCCCAAACAGGGAGAAACACTTCAACCATGAATCATTCATGGTGGTTAGGGAGAGTGACATCAACTTTCAGAGACCTGAATCATTCTTTGTGATGTTGCCAAAAAAGGGAGAAGACAAACCTTTAAACCACTTGGCAAAGAAGGAGTCAATTTCCTCAGAAAGATTATTATGTGTAAATAATTCCCCAATAAGTTTTTTGGAAAATTCTTTGCTTCCACAGATATTTAGCTTTTTAGTCATTAAAAAAGAAAGTCACCAGAATTTAAAACCCAGATAAAACTTCTTTGGAATATAGTTATTATAGTAAAACAGTAAATATTACCTTAAACTCCGACAACCATTCCTCCACAACCCCTTTCTCTGAAGTGAACATCTTTCCACATCTGTTCTAAATCTTCAACCTGAAAATTAACATAGAAAACTGCTAAAATATTGAATACATTTTCTTTACAGTCAGATTACCAAGGATAGAAGTGATCCTATAAAATTTAGCTACTTTTTTATTGAGAAATTAAAAGTTTCAAACATAAATTACTGAGTTACTATCAAAAATCAATGTATACAAACAGCATTGAAACGTAAGAATCATGACAAAAGTATAAACAATTATAACATGATGAAGTTAGCTCTACAATTTTCATTCAGGTTTTAGTAATGTCAGCTGCAAAACATACTGGACATTTTTCCTTAGTTTAAATTAAATAATTCCAAAGAGATAATGGAACTTAAAAAACATTTTAAAATTGTGAAAATATAAAAGACATGCATCCAAACTTGACTTTATAGAAAACATTAAAGTAATTTAATTTGCTTATATTTCAGTTCTTTAGTACAATAACTATCTAGGCAAGCCACTTGGTTTCCTGGAAACTTAATATTCATAAAACAGAAGTAAAAGTGGTAATATCCAAGATAATGGCTATATGCAACAACAGCTATTCATAAGATTGGAATTTACTTAAGTATAAATAAGAAAAAAAGGAAGTTAAAGGAAATGCAAAACAAATTTATCTCAAGCAAAACTTCTGTCAACGTACAATATAGTTTTCTTCACACCTCCATCTATAAGAGAGTGGACTGTTTTTTGAGGGAAAACTTTATTAGTTCTATCTGAACTTGCTAAATTCCTAAGTCAGGCACAAACTCTGCATTAACCTTGATATTCATCAGAATTATCATATAGAATAAATCGAGGCAAAATTGACAGAAACTGAATCTTAATTCTATTCTTACTTGTAGTATAAACTTGGGCAAGTTATTTGCCTTCCTTTTATCATTCATGAAATAGGAAAAACCACAGTACATATTTTCAATGGATTACTGTGAAAATTAAATGAAAAAATGTAAATAAAAGCAACTGGCAATAAAAGTGTTGTTTTACTACGCAATACTATTATTGAAGACGATCAACTCATACAACTTTTGCTTAGTTGTCTATCAAAGTATACAGATACATCTTTTTTTTTTCTTTTTTCTGTTTTTTTGTTGTTGTTCTTTTTTTTTTTTCTTGCTACATATACACCATGGAATATTATAAGTATACAGATACATCTTAAACAAACAACACAGGTTCTTGCAAAGAATACGTTCTAATGTTTCTATTGTCTAATTTCTATTAAAAATGGTTAAGAAAATACATATATTTGTTAATTCATTTATTCATATATGAAGAATTACTTGAGAGAGATGCATTTTACTTTTTTAGGATTAAAAAGTAGCCCTTTAAAAAAATAGTCCTTTTATTATTCTAAATTTTATCCTTTGATCAAGCCAAACTATTAAAAAAATCACATTATTTGTACTGTATTATTCATTTTATAGTACTGTTCATTCACATAAACCAGGCTTTGAGTTTATGCCCAAAATGTCATGAAAACCCTGCTTGATCATATGTTATCCCCTTTAAAATCCAAAGGAGCAAAAAATTCACATCCTTAGTTTTCAATACCATGAAAAATTCTCCTTTAGAGTAACTGGTTTGCTTTTATATTATGGATACTGTGAATCTCCTAGCAGATACTCTTTGCTTTGATTTTAACAAAATGGAAGTCAAAGTTTCTGCCTAACTCTACCCACAAAAAAGCTGGCTAGGATTAATTCTATTTATAATATTATATTATACACGTTCCCTTATTTTCTTTCTACCTAGATCTACTTTTTTTTTAATCCTGTTATACACATTTGAGAAGCAAAATGAAGATAAATATAAGTACACATGAGTTTTCTTTTTACTTATCCATTGCTCATCTAGTAAATTAAGACAGAAAGCAATCACAAATAGAACCAGAAGTTACAAAGAATTGGGAAGATAAAATTTTTACAAAAGTTCAAATAATTCTCTAATTAAAATTAATTTTTAAGAGGTTAAAATCAAGGGGGATATGCAAAAGGATCGAGAATAGTCAAAGCAATCTTAAAGAACAGCAGTGCTGGAGGACTTGGACTTCTAAATATTAAGGCTTACTACAAAACTTACTAAAAGCATAGTAATTAAGCCAGTGTGGTATTATCATATTATTACCATCAATAAAACCCAATGGAACAGAGCAGAATGGCTAGAAACAGACCTATACATACATGATGATCTGACCTATGACCAAAGTGACTATGTAATTCAGTAGGGAAAGAGTAACCTTTATAAAAAATAGGGTTAGGTCAACTGAACAGCTACATGGGATAGGGGGTAGAAAGAGAACCATAACCTACTAGCTAACACCATATGCAAAAGGTAGTTGCAGTTGGATCACAGATCTAATTTTAAAAAGCAAAACAAAGCTTTTAGAGCATAAAAGAATACCTTCAAAACCTTGGGGTAGGCAAAAAAAAAAAATTTAAACAAGAGACACAGAAGCACTAATCATGAAGGGATTTTTATAAATTGGACTCCATTAAAAGAATTTCTGTCTGCCAACAAATGAATGGATAAGGAAAATACGATATACATACAAACATACAATGGAATATTATTCATCCTTCAAAAGAAGGAAATTCTGCCATTTGCAACAACATGGATGAATCTGGGAATCTTACGCTAGGTTAAATAACCCAGACACATAAAGACAAATACTTCAAGGTCTCACTTGTGTGTAGAATAAGTCAAACTCATGTTAACAGAGAGTAAAGTCATGGTTTCCAGGGGCTGGAGGAATGTGGAGATGCTGGCCAAAGGGCACGAACTTTCGGTTATAAGATTAGTAAATTCTGGTAACCTAATGGGCAGCATGGTAACCATGCTAATAAAATAATGTATACTTGAAATTTGCTAATAAAATAATGTATACTTGAAATCTGCTAGGAGAGTAGATTTTAAGTGTTCTCACTACACACATAAACATTGGTAATTATGTGGTGATAGATTTGTTAATTAACTTGATTGTGGTATACCAAAACATCACGTATACCTTAAATACACAATTATTTGGCAATCATATCTCAGTAAAACCGGGGTGGGGGAAGGGAAGAACTTCTAGTCACCAGAAGATACCACTAAGTGAATGAAAAGGCAAAACCAGAGTGGGAGAAGATACTAACAATTCTGTCAAAAGTCTCATATTCAGAAATATAAGGAATTCATCAATTATTAAGAAAAAGGCAGAAAATTCAATAGGAAAAGCAAGCACATCACTTATCCAAATGGAAATATATGAATATATTATATTCATATATTATATTCATATTTCATATGAATATATGAAAGGTACCCAAGATTGTTAGTCATCAGGGAGATATCACACACACACACACACACACACACACACACACACACGGTGAGAATGTAAGAGACAATACTAAATGTTGAAAAATATATGAAGCAACCAGAATATTCATACACAGTTGGCACGACTGTAAATTGATACAGCATCTTGGGAAAATCTTGTTAATACCCTCTAATTGAACACATGTACACTCTAACAATTCCATGCATAAAAATATACCTTACAGAAATGTGGATGTATGTCTCTGAAAGATGTGTTCAGGAACATTCAGAGTAGCGGTTTTTATAAATAGTCAAAAACTAGAAAGAAACCAAATGTCCACCAAGAGTAGAAATGATAAATTATAGTACATCATACATGGAGTTCTATACAACAATGACAATAAGCAAACTGTAACTACATTAAGGTCACAATATTGGGAAATGGAAGGGAAAAAATGAGTACATGCTATATAATTACATTTATATAAACTTGCAGAACAGGCAAAATTAATCAATTGTGTTAAAAGTTAGGAGAGTGGCTATTCTTGAAGGAGTTAATTCTTGGGTTCTAGTAATTGAGCTAAGAGCTGGTTATACAAGAGTGTTCATTTAGTGAAAATTCATCAAACTGAACAGATGATGTGTGCATTTTTCTGTGTGTGTATTACAGTTAAAGCTATGTTTTTTCTAGTAGTCATGTATGGATGTGAGTTGGACCATAAAGAAGACTGAGTGAGGAAGAACTGATGCTTTTGAATTTGGGGGTTACAAAAGACTTTTCAGAGTCCCTTGGACTACAAGAATATAAAATCAGACAATCCTAAGGAAATCAACCCTGAATATTCACTGGAAGGACTGTTGCTAAAGCTGAAGTTCTAATACTTTGGCCACCTGATGCGAAGAGCAACTCACTGGAAAAGACCCTGATGCTGGGAGAGACTGAGGGCAGGAGGAAAACGGGGGCGACAGATGATCAGATGGTTGGATGGCATCACCGACTCAATGGACATGAGTTTGAGCAAACTCCAGGAAATAATGGAGGACAGAGGAGCCTGGCATGCTACAGTCCAAAGCATCAGACACAACATAGAAAGTGAATAACAGCAAATTACACAGTTGTAACACCAGACCACCCCGCGCCTCTTATTCACTTGCTAGAGGTCAAATGGGAGCCCTCAACCACAGATCTAAGTTTACATGAATACTCAGTGAAATTGTCCCTCCACATGCTTCTTTGCCTTCCACTGCAGAGCCCAAAAGAACAGCTCCTCCAGAACACCTCCTCTACCCTGAAACTTTCACAGCCCCACCACCACGTCTCGCAGCAGGTCCATCAGGATTAATGTCATTTTCCCTCCCCCTGTTGATGTCAGGAACCACTAGAAACTACAGTTCCCAGGTTACACTTGCACACGTTCATAGCTCTTTGCAGGCCCTCTACTTTATCCCCATCTCCCACTCCACTCTCATTCTGGAAGGAAGTTCTCTTTCCCTGAGCCTTCGGAAATTAACAATCTGTCACTAGCAAAAGCCTCTAAACCTTCAACAGTTTTCTGAATGTCACTTTCTTCTTGTTCTAACAAGAAGCCTGGCTCTTCTCTGAAGATACCCGCTTTCCCTGAAAGCTTCTCAAAGAGTGACTGCCTTTCCTCTCATATCCCTGGAAGAAACCACTGGCCCTAAAGGTAATATTACCATTTCAGATCAATCTCCCTCTTTCCCATCCACCCAACGCTGTTCCGAAACGCATGTAGCTGTCATCTATCAATCAATCCCTCCCCTCCAGTCATCCCTCTCTTTCATTTCTAGATGATTTTAGCTCGGCTCATTGTCATGCTTTCAAATTACTCTTATTTAATATCTTAAGTGTTTTTTCTTCTCACTCAGTGAACTCTTAATTCCTAAAAATCTCCTCCAGCAATACTGTCTTCTTCCTTGTCTCAGCAACTCAGTCATATGATTATAACCGAGACCAAAAATTCAAGTCAGGACCATTTTTTAAAATATTTTAAATATTAGTATTAATTCATTGGGCCGACCTGAGAGAACACCCAACAGTCAAAGATGGAACAACTTGAACAACAGAACAAACAACATAGTAGTGAATTACTATCCAAAGTATAAAATAAATATACAAGTCCATATTGAAATAAATAAATGACTAAATAAACAAATATCAGAGAAGAAGAGACAAGCCTTGCTTTCAGATAATATATGGAGATACGTCCCCCTCCAGGAAGTTTAGTCCATGTCTCCCTACGGACCAAAATGGGCTGGTCATAGTGATTTGCTTCCAAAGAAGAGTATTGAGAAGGAGAAAACAGTAACTTTATAGTGGAGAAATCTGATAAACACTGGCTTGACCAAGGTTAACAACACCCATGATGGCATGTGAATATCATGTACCCTTGATATGATGAGAAAGGCACTTACTTTATCTCTGTGATATTCCTTCTAAAAAGCAATAAACCCAGTATGATCATGATACAAACATTAGAGGAAACTTAATTTTGGAGACATTTTACAAAATATCTGAACTATATTCCTCAAAATGAACAAGGTCATGAAAAATAAAAAATACTGAGAGACTCTAATAGGCCAGAGAGCCTAAGGTGACACTACACGACCATAAATGCAATATGGTCACCTGGACTGGATCATATTGAACAGAACAGAAAAGGGACAGTTTACCAAAAAAAAAAAAGCCCTGGTGAATTTCTAATAAAGACTGAAATTTAGTTAACAGCAATGTAATAGTAATGACAAATACACAATGATAACATGACATTAGGAGAAACTGAAACTGGGTGTGGAGTACACAGGAATTCTTTGTACGATCTTTGCAACTTTTCTAGAAATTCAAAATAGTTTAAAAATTATTGAAGCTCTGATGTATTTCTATTCTAGGATTCAACCCAAATGATACTGTATTCAAAAACAAAACATTAAAGTATATCAACACATAAGCATATATTCATATCTTCTGATAACATTTACACCATTCGTTATTAAAGCTTCAATTTCAATACTTTCATAATACTTCATTATACAAGGGCTTCTCAAACCTAAGGAGCAAATTCTCTTCCATTACACCTTACTCTCTGCACTAAACAGAGGTGACAAAAAAACTAATTTATGAAGAGATTTCTTATCTAGTTGCTGAAAGTTAAAAAAAGGGAAATAATTATAGTACTAAATTATAAACATGAATGAAAATTCAAATCATGTTTACTTATCATTAGTTGTGTTTTAAGCACAGTAATAAACTCAAGCATTTTCACTGTCTTTCCATGGGGTCAAAAATCCTCAGCACGATATAGAAATATTTTTAATTAAATTTGTAATTTCATAGAAATATTAAACTATACCACAAAATTATAAAAAGTAAAAATTTCAACTGGCATTCATGCAGTTTTAAATTACCAAGTCAAGCCAGTTTGAAACAAATCTAAATACGATAAAGCTTATAAATTCTTTTAGATGACAAGTTTTTAAAAATTTCATAAAAGGAAAAAGTATATTAAGAAAAATAGAAAATGTACAAATATTTAAAATGAGACTGGAAACAATAATGCATTATACAAGGAAGCGGTTAATGGAATTTCATAAAATGTAGAGTAAGTATCTAGAGAAACAGAAGATGAAAAAGCAAGAGTGTGTGCCAGCTAAGAGAAGTTTTTCTTTGTCCTTCCCACACATTGCAACACTCTAAAAAATCTCTCCATTAGTCCTGGCTTCCATGATGAATAACAGTTATGACTAAAGGTACCACTAACGACTAGCTAGGACAAGAAGCAAACGGACCACAAAATTGAAACAGGGTTTTAAAAACTATTTCTGTCTACCAGCACTCAGCAAGAAGCTCTCTACAGTCGCTATCTCACCCCCACATTTCATATCTAAGATGTAATCTTTTAACATTTATGGCAGTCTTGATTATGTAACTTTGAAGTTTTAGAAAACTAATTAGATATCTCAAGTAATATTTTAAAATATATTCTCACATTTTAAAAAAAATCTTTATTCTTCTCAAAGGCAAAAGGAACAAAATTAGGTATTTCATACTGTGTAACTAACTTCCTATTTTTCTCAAACATATCTTGGAAAAGAATATTTTAAATTGTATTAGAAAGCTTGCTAAGATTCAATGCAGTAGATTACAAGCAGAGTTAGTCTGTGTGAAATTAATTTTTTATATTTTCAGTATGTAATAAAACATTTATAAATCTCTTATTCTTTACTCGCTGCATTATATTTTAATTTTAACCCTGATAATGATTCCTGAATTCCTCAAGAAACTTTCCAGAAAGCATATCATAAAAGTGTTGTCACAAAAGGTCTATACCTTATTACATTTTACTCTCATCCAACTAAGGAAGAACACAAAAAGAAAAAAGAATACTTATAATTTTTACTGCAAAACTCTAAAAAATATTTTTACTATTATTTCTCATGCATCATGAAGTATTAACTAGAAATTAATACTGAATCTTCTAAAACCATTTGCTTTATATGTCATGAAAATCAAGTTTCTACAAATCTAAAGAATAAACAAATTTCTGTAAGCAGATAATAACATATCACAAAGGTTTAACTTTTCTGTACTATGAAATAGGGCCATTACAAGTAAATTCAGTGCTATCAGATTATCAAGATTCTTAGTCGAATTTTAGGAAAACAGAGCAGAACAAAATGTTCAGATTTTGTTACAGAATAAACTTAGTTTAATCTCAGTGATTTTACTGCTTAGAAAATGACCAATCAACTGGAGAGTTCTATGAAACAGGGGTACCTGGGCTGTTGCTTGAAAAGAAGTGGTGCTGGCTGCCTCACTGCCCGCGTGTGTTCTCAAGTGAGCAGTTTCCGCTCAGGGCACAGGGAGAAGAAACAGAATTTACAGCCACAGCAGAGGTGTGGGAAATCTTTCCAAAGACCCATAACTTAGGCCTATTTTCCCCACAAATAAAAAATAGCTGGTTATTAAAAATAGAGCAGAGATTTTGACTATGGCAAATGTCTTTCGAATTCAGCATCTTTTGCCTACCCCAAGGACAAATACAACTGTGCTGGGATACCAAAGTGTTATGGCAACCAGGCCAGAGTATTTCTTTTGTAAAAGGTAGGACAACTGGAAGAAAGGTAGCAATCCCTCTTCTCATTCCCCATTTCCAGCTTCCTATTCTTCTCAAAACTTCCAGGACTTCAGAAGAATCTTTTGTCCCGGGAAAGGATATCTGATTTGAACTCAAATAATGTTTAAGTGAGGAAAAAAAAAATTTTTGTCAATAACAACTTTGGTATCTGGACTGTCCCCATGAGCTGCTTTCACCAAAAGAATGCAGTGAACACGTGCTGCGACTTGATCTGCAGCTTTCACTTTTTTTTTCTCAACTGGGGAATAATTGCTTTACAGTGTTGTGTTGGTTTCTGCCATACATCAACGTGACTCAGCCACAGGTATACATATGTCCATACATCTCCCCTCTTGAACACCCCTCACATCTCCCTTCTCATCCCACCCCTCGCAGTTGTCACAAGAGCACTGGGTTGAGCTCAGTTTACTGTGTTACACACAGAAAATTCCCTCCTGCTATCTATTTTACACATGGAAAATGTATATGCTTCCCTGGTGGCTCAGACGGTAAAGAATCTGCATGCAATGCAAGAGACCCAGGTTCAATCCCTGGGTCAGGAAGATTCCCTGGAGAAAGGAATGGCAACCCACTCCAGTATTCTTGCCTGGAGAATCTCATGGACAGAGGAACCTGGTGGGCTACAGTCCATGGGGTTGCAAAGAATCGGACACATCCAAGCAAATTTCACTTTCACTTTTTTCACTTTTCAAAGTGTATGTTACCATGCTATTCTCTCAATTTGTCCTACCCTTTCCCTCCCCAAGTCCACAAGTCTGTTCTCTATGTCTACGTCACCATTATGCAGCTTCCACTTTCATGTGTTTAGAATCCAACCACCATACTATAAGAAGCCCAAACTATCATGAAAAGTTGCAAGGGAAAGAACCGAGACCCTGGCTGAGAGTCAGTACCAAGTACCAGCCACAAGACTGAGCCATTTGGATACTCCAACCAAGCCAAGCCTCCAGATGACTACAGCTTCAGCTGACAACATGAAGCAGAAGACCTGCCATGCTATAATTAATCTAGTCAAACTCGGATTTGTGAGACATCAAAAATACTTGCTGTTTGAAGCCTCTAAGTTTGGGGATGGTTTGTTAGGCAGCAACAGATAACCAGAACACCATCTTAATCAAATATCTAGGGTATACCTTTATCGTACAAGGCAGTGTGGTCTTATTAGAGAATATCGGATTTTTCAAAACATGATCCCTGCCATCAAGGAATTAGATTTTTCTCTAAAAAGTTATAGTAAAACTTATTATAAATAGGACAAAACCTACAAATGTTCAATTAACATGTTTACATTTTGCTGATGTATACTTTTTGCCCCTACTGTTAATGATGAGACATTGTGATACAGTTGGCCAGAATTCAAAGTTTGGAAAAGTCCATAGCCACAAAGCAAAACAAAACTCAATTAATAACTACCTTATCTTAAATGCTATGCTTAATCAACAGAGCCAGCTTATCAGAGTAACCATCACAGTCATCAATACGCTATATAAAAGTTGCTTTTATTCATTAGGTATAAACTATCTCATTTTGTACATATCCTGATACCAGCACCTCTGAATTTTCCAAAGCATCAAATGATTTCACTTAAATTTTCAGTTAAAAAAAAGATGTTGCATCTTGGTTTTCTTCTTTATAGTACTGCTTGTTGTTTAATTGCTAAGTTGTGTCTCTTTTTGTGACCCCATGGATCATAGCCCGCCAGGCTCCTCTGTCCATGGGATTTTCCAGGCAAGAATACTGGAGTAAGTTGCCATTTCCTTCTCCAGGGGATCTTCCTGACCCAGGTATCGAACCTGGGTCTCCCGCATTGCAGCAGACACTTTACCCTCTAAGCCACCAGGGAAGCCTCTTTACAGTATAGATCTTTGAAAATTTTTAAATAATAGAAAATTTTAAATGATACAATAGGGATTCAGGTATGATAGAACAATTAATTAATAACCCTTATTATTGGAAGCCTCAATATAAAATAGGCTATTAAGAGAAAACATACAATTTCCAAAATTATTATAGACTATGATAGATTTTTCATCTGTCTAGGATTTTATAAAGTCTCATGAAAATTGAAAGGTAAACTAGAAAAATTCTTAAAAGTCCCTGCTCATCCTACATCCATATATAGATTAATTATTCAAAAGAAAGTTTAGCAAAATGTTATAACAATGTACCATCTTAAAGTTACAGAAAGGGATATATGCATAAGACTACAAAACCCATGTGTCCAATAGCCACATCTCAAAGCACAGGACGGACACAGGCTGCTTTCACAGTGGTGATTTGTGAATTATTTGCTGAATGCCTTTCTAACTTACTCATCTTCTCTATGTCCCCTATAGCTATCCTAGTCCTATCACAACCTTTATGCTCCATACACACACTGTCCTCCGCACCACATCGGCATTTCTCAATTACCAAAACTGAAGTCTTCAAGTAATTCTCTGTACCAGTTCCTTATTTTGATCCTGCCCACAACTCAAAGCCAACCTGGAAATTGGCCAACCTGAGGACAGATATCTCCACTTGGTCCAACAGTTGAGATCAAAGATATAGACAAATATAGATGCAAGTTTATTTTGAAGGGGCTTTGTGTGGGCAAAAAGAGTAAACACATCTAGAATCTACTACAGATATAATATCCCAGGAGAAATCTAACAAGCTGAATACCAGGACATAACATTTCAATCAGGAAAACCTAATTTTTTTTTTTAAACTTTCCTTTGTAATCATGTCTCACAGAAAGATCTCATATGCTTAGAGTCAGCTAAACCTCAAGACTTTTTTCATACAAACTGTTTCCAAACCAGGTAACTCCTATCTTATACTTAACCAATCAATTCTTAAAATCTAAGTGACAATTTAGCATTTTAGATTGATTCACACATCATAGATACATAAACATTTACTTAGTGAATGAATAAGTGAGCAAACCTTTGAAATTTTGCTGATTTGGGCCCTGAATTCCATTGTTTTTTAAATATAACATTTACCTTGTTATATTAGCTCTGCATCATAGCTGACATCATAGCATACAATAAAAGTGATCCTGAAAGTAAGGAATTTTGTACTAGACAAAAACTAAGGAAATGGGGTTAAGAGATATGTTGTAAAGCTATCCATAGGTAAGAAATTATTAGTGCAATAACAATAAATAACTTTTCCCAAAGTAGACACAGGTTAAGTACAGAAGGCACCAAACTAAGTACATATACATGATAAAAATATATTTTCAATGTTTAGAACGGAGAAGGAATAGGGGCCTAGGCTGAACAAAGTTCCAGATCAGCCAATGAAATAGGAATCTCTGAAACAGATAACAGGAGAAATATATCAAGGAGAAAGTAAAGTATACAAGAATTATAACAGTGAATCTTATGACTGTCCAAGAAGACAAGAAAGAAAACAAATAGTTCCAATGAAATGAAAGCACTGAAAACCAGCGCTTTCATTGGGATCTAATAGAGAAAAAAGGAAAAAAAATGACATAGGCAATATAGTCACAGAATTTTTACAATTAAAACACAAGAAAAATTACTTTTGCTTGTTGTCAATGAAGACAATACCATTAAAATGGAAATTTTCCAGTCCTTATAATCAAGAAACTAAGTGAAAGTCACAGTCATGTCCAACTCTTTGGGACACCATGGACTATACAGTCCCAGGAATTCTCCAGGCCAGAATACTGGAGTGGGTAGCCCTTCTCCTCTCCAGGGGATCTTCCCAACCTAGGGATCAAACCCAGGTCTCCCACATTGCAGGGGGATTTTTTTTTTTAACCAGCTGAGCCACAAGGGAAGCCCAAGAATACTGGAGTGGGTTGCCATTTCCTTCTCCAGGGCATCTTCCCAGCCCCGGGATTAAACCCGGGTCTCCCACGTGGCAGGCAGGCTCTTTACTGTCTGAGCCGCCAGGGAATCCCCCTCACTGGCTTTAACCAGAGAAAACGACCTTGAACTTAAGGTATCAATGCATGGGGAACACATGTAAACCCATGGCTGATTCATGTCAATGTATGACAAAAACCACTACAATACTGTAAAGTAATTAGCCTCCAACTAATAAAAATACATGAAAAAAAAATAAATAAAGTATCAATGCTTTTCAGTTCCTTTTTTAAAATTTTAATTTATTTATTTATTTTTGGCTGTGCTGAAACTTCGTTGCTGCAAGAGGGTTTTCTCTAGTTGCGGTAAACGGACTTCTCACAGCAGTGGCTTCCCTTGTTGCAGCTGATGGATACCAGGCATGCAAAGTCAGTAATTGGCAGCACACGGGCTTAGTTGCCCCACAGTATGTGGAATCTTCCCAGACCAGGGATCGAACCTGTGTCCTCTGCACTGGCAGGTGGATTCTTAACTACTGTACCACCAGGGAAGTCCTCGATTTCTTTTAAACCAACAACCTACTTCAAGCATTGCTTGATGCAGAAATCATACTAACAAGATGATAGAAGTATGGCACAGTAATAGCTGGTATTACAAGGCTATAATGAAAAGAATTTTTATGCACTAGAACATTCTTAGTCTTTACAAATATAAACATGAGGTTTATTAAAAAAATAGAGCCCTCTGATTAAGAACTTTCCCTTTGCCTGCCAGATGATTTCTTATATCTATAATTAAGTGGCTGGTTTCAACTTGTTAATCAAATAAAGTACAAATTATTTTGGAAGATTAAGAAAAAGTTTTTGCTCTTCATTTTGTTCAGTTAAGTTATGTCTGACTTTTTGTGACCCCATGGACTGCAGCACGCCAGGCTTCCCTGTCCTTCACCATCTCCTGGAGCTTGCTCAAACTCATGTCCATTGAGTCAGTGATGCCATCTGACCATCTCATTCTCTGTCACCCCCTTCTCCTCCTGCCCTCAACCTTTCCCAGCATCAGGGTCTTTTCCAATGAGTTGGCTCTTCACATCTGGTGGCCAAAAGATCTGTAAGATTATTTTTTTTAATTACAAATCACCAGAAAAGAGAATATTATGAAGAACTTCATCACTAGTGTACGTAACTTTAAAGTTTAAGACTGTATGGTAATTACAGGCAAAGTTCAGTTCAGATACTAGAAGCAGGAATATATATAGTCAAGTATTCAACAAAGATTTGTTGAATAAAGAAATAAATTTCACCCTTCATAATGCCTGTCGAACATGCCATCTGCTCTCCATCTCTACAGCAACACCCTCAGTCTCGGCTTTTATTGCCTCTGTAGGCTCCAGTCACACAGCCTTCCTGCTCCTGTTTCTTCTCCAGGGCACTATACATATTACCACCAAACTAATCTTCCTAAAACACTGCTTTTCTCCTGAAACATACTATGACACTTTTCCATATCATATTTGTCAGATCTTCTACCTCAAGCTCCCCTTATAACACAGCCACAATTTATCTATCTAAATTTTACTTACTGCTGTTCTCCAAAATGCATCTTGTCATTTCAACCTCCATGCCTGCCTATGCCTTTCCTCTCTACTATATCTTCCTTTTACACCTCAGTTTTTTATAGCCTTCCCAGGGCCTTCACTGATGAAAGGCTGGCAAGGCAAACTGTCAGGAGAGAACTATGGCACGACATCTGTGAGCCACAAAAGCATCATTTGATTGACTTGTTTAAAGACTGATGGATTAACTGACTGACCTTGACTTAGAGAAAAATCTTACTGGAATTTTTTCAAGAATATTTTTACAAGAATTCTAGATTCCACTAATAGAAGTTATGCATTTCATTAAAAACAAAAGTACCAGACAAACTCATTTAGAAAAGAGAAACAGTCACAGATGTAGAAAATGAACTTATGGTTATCAAGGGGGAAAGGAAGGGAGAGATAAACTGGGAGACTGGGTTGACATATATACACTACTATAAGAAGCTACAGTATAGCACAGGGAACTCTACTCAATACTCTGTAGTAACACGGCCTCTAAAAGGAGTGGATGTATGTATACGTATCACTGATTCACTATGCTGTACATCAAAAACTAACACAATGTTGGAAGTCAACTACACGCCAATAAAAAGTAATTAAAAATAAAATAAAAATAAGGAATATAATAACAAAAAAAAGAATCAGAAACTGAATTATTTTCAATTTAATACTGGGAAGAAATCTACAAGGGCAATTATTAGTGGAATTATGATTTTTCCAAAATGTTTGTAGCATTTTTTACAAAACGTAATTACAGTATATACTAAATGATTCAAGTATTACTTCAGTAAATCAAAGTTCGTGATACCCTGACACCTAAGACACAAACTGTAAAGTTTATGTTGACACATTATAAAAGTTTCAAACTACAAAAGTTAACTCAAAACCATTCACTGATGTCATTATTGTGTAAGTTAAGTAGTATAGTGATCAGTAATGCTTTTTACATATTCATTGGACCAGGACCTCAAGTTGACAGATTATATAGCCATCCCCTGTCTAGTTCATACAATTTATCTAGACAGCAGCCAGGCAGGGCCTGAGTGGGAAGAAAAAAAGAGAACAAGACTAGACAAAAACAGACATAAGATGAGAATCAGTCATATGTATAATTTACTCAGTAATTTTATACATGCAAAAAACCAATATTACCATATATTAAAATTGCAATATTAATAATTCAACAAGGCTTGACTGCCTACTGAGTATAATACAAAGTGTTTCTATGACTTTGTATTGTTAGTAAAAGAACAGTAAAATGTGATCTGTGTCCACAGGAGCCAGTAATCCAGATGGCAGAGGAAGTGGGGAGGATACTGAGAAGGAAAATAAACCAAAAGTGCACCCTATATTTTCTAGAGGAATAATTACAAGTGCTAGAATCATGATAAAATTATGAGAAATACACAAAATCAACAATGTAGAGCATAAAACAAGGGCTCTGCTTTTATAAAATACCAAGAAACTATAAAATTTTCATCAAGAAAGAAAACAAATAAACCAAAAAAAAATTATAAATACTTTCATAGAACATTAATCTTTCATTTCCACTAATATTTTTCTTTATTAAAGTTATCTTTTCATTGTTAACACTTGAATCTTCTTCACATAATTAAAAGAAATATTCATCCTTCTCACTGCTTCTATCCCACTCTTCAAAGGAAAATGCTGTTGTATTACTCTGTATTATTTCAAACTTTCTTCTAAGTATATATATAATCAGCAGTTCTCAAACCTCTTTACTATTAAAAAGTATTGAGAACACCAAAGAGGTTTTTTTTACAGTAGATATATTTACTGACATTTATAATATTTGAAATTTTAATGATAAAGTTTAAATATTACAATGATAAGCCTATTATATATCAACATCTTTATTTTTAATAATCCCTAAACAAAAAAATTATTGAGAAGAGTGACTGGTCTTGTTTCACCTTTTTTCAAATTTCTTTAATGTCTTGGCTTAATAGAACAGAGGTGGACCTTTATTAACTGTTTCTGCATTCAAACTGATATGGATATGATGATCAGTTTGTGTTTTGACTCCTCTCTAAAATAGAATCTTAGAATCCACAGAGCCTTAACCTTTCCATCTAACATATCCTGGACACTTTTCTTTATGTGTGTGACTATTACTATTATATTTAGGGCCTTCAACAAGCAGCCCTTATCATATACACCTTTGTGTAGTTCTCTTCCACACGGATGCTGGGCTTGGCAATGTGACCTGTTTTAACCAGAAGCCTTTATCAAACATGAGAAGAGGCTAAATAAAAGTTTGCACCTAAGGCATGTCCTCATGAAACACCATCGTAGAAGGTAGCCACCATGCTATAAAGGCTCATCTGAATAAGAATCACATGAAGAAAGACCTTGCAGGATGAGAGGCCATCTTGGGGATTTCAGCCACAGTCAAGTTCCCAGATGAATGCAGCTGCACAGTGATTTCAGCTCGACTGCTTTTAGCTATGCAAAGGCAAAACTGCCAGCTGAATCCAGTCAACCCATAAAATTATGAGAAAAATACATCTTTGTTATTTTCAAGCCACTTAGTTTTGGGGTAATTTGTTACACAGTAACAGATAATTAAAACACCATTAAGACACATTTAGAGAAATTAGATTTTCGTGGGGAAAAAAAATTCTGAATATTACAATTTTAGCTAAGTCTATTAAGTTACAGATATTGTCCAGTTTTGAAATTTTTTTCAGTCCTTTAAAATGGTTGTTTCCATTTTTTTGTGTGTGAAAATGCTGTGACAAACTTTCTTATATTTCTGCAAGTACTTCTATAGGATAGACTCAAGAACACTGCTGGGTCTAAGGTTACTTGTGCATTTTGTTATCTAATAGGGTTTAGTTCACACTGTTATTATAAATGAGCTTTTTTACACCTTCCATTTTTTCTTTTTAATTATAACTGCTTATTTCAAGTATTTAGGAAAGCCACTGTCTTCCTCTGCATTCTGTTTATTTCACTTCTAACAATCCTACTGAAACAGTTATCTAAAGTTCATCCCACACAACAGCTAAATTTTTTATTCTACCTCAGCGTTAATTTAATTTTACCTACATGAATTCTGTCATTAAGCTGGCATGTCATATTTTAAATGTTCAAGTATTAAAGTTTGCTGCTATGGAAATGATATGAAGAGATGCTGACAATGCAGCTCAAAGGATAAAAGTTTCAGGTTACTTTATGAAAAGATTTCTGAATTTTTCAAAAATAAATAATCCAATAAAAAAACATAAACCTACATAGCTAATAAAACTGCTTGCTTATTTAGATCACAATTGAATGAGAACTATCACTACCACAGACAACCTATGACAAATTTTTCACCCCTTGCACACTCACAGACATTAACATTTTAGTCATGTTAATACCTATACAAAGGACACTCTTGTGACAGCTTGGTATCATGCACTTAATCTCAAAAGGTAAAGCTGAATGAAAATTAAATGAAGATCATATAGCTAACTCTAAAAAATGAACTGGACAAACAAGGATGGGAGATATGACTAAATACAGAAATTTAGGTACTTAAAAAACAGTAAGAGGATTTTTAAAACACCAGGATACTTTAATAGGAAATTTTTAATACAAGAAATCTGAATGGGTGACAGTACACAATATTCTAAGGATGCCAAAGAACAGCAGCTGGGGCCATAATTCTGTGTCTACCAATTACTCCATGACCAGGCAAACATGGAAACTAAGACTCAGAAAGTTTAAGTGATTTAAATTTTCTGGGCAAAAAATAATAGCTGTCCTACCTACCACACATAACAGAAAAATAAAGAAAATAAAGCATGTGAAAACACTCTAAATTACAGTATGATAAATGAATATAAGTATCACTACTAGCTTAGGGAAATGTTATTTGACAAATGATCTTTATTGTCTGTAGAGGGGTATAACTATTATTTTTTTTAATTGAAGTATAGTTAATTTACAAGGAAGTGAGGACTTCTGGTGTACAGCAAAGTGATTCAGTTATATATATACATATACATGTATGAAAGTGAAAGTCACTCAGTCGTGTCCGACTCTTTGCAGACGGCATGGACTGCAGAGTCCCCGGAGTTCTCCAAGCCAGAATACTGGAGTGGGTAGCTGTTCCCTTCTCCAGGGGATCTTCCCAGCCCAGGGATCGAACCCAGGTCTCCCTCATTGCAGGCGGATTCTTTACCAGCTGAGCCACCAGGGAAGCCCTTTGAGTAAAAAATTTATTCAAACCCTTGTGTCACAGGCTGTCAATAGATCACAATGAGGGAGCTGCTCGGCTACATACAAAACCCCAACCCAGAAGCAGGTCATCTACGAATGGTTTACATGTATGTATCTACTCAATTTTATATACATTCAGTTATATATATATATATATATTCTTTTCATTATGGTTTATAACAGGATGTTGAATATAGTTACCTGTGCTATACAGTAGGAACTTGACCTTGTTGTTTATCTATTTTATATATAGTAGTCTGTGTCTGCTATTCCCAGACTCCTAATTTATCCCACCCCCACACCGTTTCCCTGTGGTAACTATAAATTTGTTTTCTATGTCTGTTAGCCTGCTTCTGTTTCATAAATAAGTGGACCTATATAACTTGGTTCCACATATAAATGATACAATGGTATTTGTCTTTCTCTTTCTGTCTTACTTCATTTAGTATGAAAATCTCTAGGTCCATCCATGTTTCAGCAGCTGGCATTATTTCATTGCGTTCATGACTAAATAGTATTTCATCAGGCTTCCCTGTGGCTCAGATGGTAAAGAATCCACCTGCAATGTGGGAGACCTGGGTTCGATCCCTGGGTTGGGAAGATCCCCTGGAGGAGGGCATGGCAACCCACTCCAGTATTCTTGCCTGGAGAATCCCCATGGACAGAGGAGCCTGGTGGGCTACAGTCCATGGGGTTGCAAAGAGTCAGACACAACTGAGCAACTAGGCACAGCATAGTATTTCATCATATATATGTAACACATTTTCTTAATCCATTCATCATAAATGGACATTTAGGCTGCTTCCATGTTCTTGGCTATTATAAATAGTGCTGCTATGAACACTGGGGTGCATTTATCTTTTTTATTTAGAATTTTCTCTGAATACATACCCAAGAGTGGGACTGCAGGATAATATGACAATTCTTAGTCTTTGAGGAACCTCCATACTGTTTTCCACAGTGGCTGCACCAATTTACATTCCCACCAACAGTGTAGGAAGGTTCCCTTTTCTCCACACACTCTCCAGCATTTATTTGTAGACTTTTTAATAATGGCCAGTCTACAGGTATGAAATAATGCTTCACTGTAGTTCTGATTTGCATTTATCTAAAAGTTAACAAAGTTAGACATCTTTTCACATGCTTATTTGCCATATGTATGCCTTCTTTGAAGAAATGTCTACTTAGAACTCTGCTCATTTTAGATCTTCTACTGATTTTGTTTGTTCTTTTTGTTGTTGAGTTGCGTAAGTTGTTTGTATATTAGGGAAAGCAAGCCCTTGTCAATTGCACTGTTTGCAAATATTTTCTCCCAGTCCATAGACTGTCTTTTCATTTTGTTTACAGTTTCCTTTGCTGTGCAAAAGTTTGTAAGTTTGATTAGGTCCCATTTGCTTATTTTTACTTTTTAAAAAAAAAGTATTTATTTTTGGCTGCACTGGGTCTTTGTAGCTGCCCATGAGCTTTCTCTAGTTGCAGAGAGTGGGGGGCCACTCTTCACTGTGGTGCGTGAGCTTCTCATTTCAGTGGCTTCTCTTTGGGAATGCAGGCTCCAGGCACAGGAGCTTCAGTAGTTGCGATACATGGGCTCAGTAGTTGCAGCTTGCTGGCTCTAGGCTGCGCTGGTTTCAGCAGCTGAAACACAGGGGCTCAGCAGCTGTGGCGCATGGGCACTGGAGTGCAGGCTCTGAAGTTGTGCCTGGGCTCCACTGTTCTGCCCCACGAATCTTTCTGTACCGGGACTGAACCCACATCCCCTGCACTGGCAGGTGGATTCCTACGCACTGCGCCACCAGGAAAGTCCTGTTTATTTTTGCTTTTATTTCTACTGCCTTGGGAGACTGACCTAAGAAAACATTGTTACGATTTATGTCAGAGAATGTTTTGCCTATCTTCTCTTCTAGGAGTTTTATGGTGTCATTATCTTATATTTAAGTCTTTAAGTCATTCTGAGTTCATTTCTGCTTAGAGAGTGAGAGTGCATTCTAACTCCAAAGATTTACATGTAGCTGTCCAGCTTTCCCAACACCACTTGCTGAAGAGACTGTCTTTTCTCCATTGCATATTTTGGATTCCTTTATCAAAGACTGACCATAGATGTGTGGGTTTAGTTCTAGCCTCTCTATTTTATACCATTTATCTATATATCTGTTTTTATGCCAATAACATGTTATTTTGATTACCTCAGACAATCAAATTGTGGTACTGTCTAAAGTCTGAAACTATTATGCCTTTAGCTTTGTTCTTTTTCTTCAGGATTGCTTTGGCAATTCTGGGTCTTTTATGGTTCCATACAAATTTTAGGATTATTTGTTCTAGTTCTGTGAAAAATGTCATGAGTAATTTGATAGGGATTGCATTGAATCCTGTAGATTTCTTTAGATAATATGGCCATTTTAACAGTATTAACTCTTCTAATCCAAGAGCACAGTCTTTTCATTTCTTTGAATCATCTTCAATTTCCTTTATCAATATTTTATAATTCTCAGCATATAACTCTTTCACCTCCTTGGTCAGGTTTATTCATAAGCATTTTATTTATTTATTTATGGGCGTAATTTTTAAAGTATTTTTTTTAACTTTCCTTTTATGATATTTTCTTGCTGGTATAAAGAAATGCAACAAATGTCTGTAAGTTAAAAATTATCTCTATTTGAGGACAGATTTTATGATTTTTTAAAATAAATTAGGCTACAAACTTATCAGAATATGACAACGTAATCTCAATCAAGTTTGTTTAAACAAAAACAAAAATCTCATCTTTTTAACCAACTACAGCATTTGAACTTGTCAGGAACATAGCTCCTATTCATATGACTTATTTGCAATGCTGGCTGTATGACTAAGTTGGTATTAAGGCTGGAAAAAAGTTAAATCTAATAGGAAAGTCATTTCAATGACAAATCTTTGTAACGTAACTAGCTGCTTACAATCATTTTTCTCATTTATTTTGTTACCTTTAAAGGGGAGAAAGATATATTCTTTGAAATCTCTGCAAAGCCCAATAATTCAGAATTTCTGAGGTAGAAGAAATAACTCTGAAGATATAACCTA
This sequence comes from Odocoileus virginianus, assembly GCF_023699985.2. NCBI lineage: Eukaryota > Metazoa > Chordata > Mammalia > Artiodactyla > Cervidae > Odocoileus > Odocoileus virginianus. Next base: position 647,367 of record NW_027224346.1, on the reverse strand, counting down.
TCCATCTCCCACTAGGAAATCAAGGCATATATATAGGTTAAATATAAGATCACTCTTCTATGTAGTTACAGAAATACTAGAAGATTACCAAACTCCTGGCTCCTTTCAAGTACACATCATATTCTTCTTGTAGAGTACAAATAATCAGGGAAAATAAAAAGATCACTGTCCTTATTAATGCACTGAACCAGGTAAATGCACTATAATTTAAGCAGTACTTCCTAAACTGTTCTTAAAAGTGTTCCAAAAGATATTAACAGTAGTACCAAATAAGAAAAGGCTTTTCCTGTGAAAATTTTATTCAAGAAAGTTAAAGAGTTTTCTTTCTTTTTAATCAAAGGATTTCTCAATGCCTTTTAATGTGCTAAATCTGTGTCCTGAACCTCCAAGAACGGTGTTTAGAATGAAATATTTTCCCAGGTGTATTTGACCATTAGATCCTTTATGGTCCAGATATAACTGGCATCATCAGGAATATAGTCTAGAAAACAGTGCAAGTAAAATGTGTCAACAACAGATGTCCAAGGATGATGTTGGGATAATGATTAACATTTCTCAAGCCCTTATGTATCTGGCACTTTGCTAAGTGCTTACGGGAATTTCCAGTTAATACTCACAGCCTTCCTAAATGGTAAATTAAAATAATCTCCATTTCACAAAAAAAGGAAGATGAAGCTTAAAGAAATAACTTGTCCAAGGTCACACACTAATAAGTGGCTGAGTTAAGATCAGAACCCAAGCAGCCCAACTCCAGAGTCCCCTTTCTCAACCACTCTTCATGCTATCAACAATCCCTACCCACAGCACACAACAGTTCAAAGTTTATAGTACACTGTCTCTTAGAATAATTTACTCTTTTATCCTTTACTTCTTCATATATTTATACTAAACTGAAAACTAGAATATTTTCATTTCAAAATAAATTGGTAGGGGAAAATAAATTACATGCGTGATTCTGTTTTTTGCAGCCAAGTTGAGAACTATAGGGTCACAGAAACACATGGTACGGTAACCAAGCAAAAGTCTTCTTCGTTTTACAGGGAAACACACCTCTGCTACTTGGTAGCATGTGACTGAGAAAATTCTTGGTTTCAGTGCTTTTCTCAACAACTAGAATGAAGGTAAAGAAAGGGGATGAAAAAGCATATTACTGATAATTACCACAGTAACTACAGACTGTTAATAAGGGTGCTCCAGACTGTGTGGATATGCTGTTGTTGTTCAGTCACTAAGTTGTGACCCCACAGACTACAGCACACCAGGCTCCTGTGTCTTCACTATCTCTAGAAATTTGCTCAGATTCATGTCCACGGAGTCCGTCATGCTAAGTGAAGCTCAAATGCCAGAATTAAGTTACAATTTTTATTTGCCCATAAATTGGAGGGTTTTGTTGTTTTGCAAATAATTTTTTTTTTAATCTAGGACTAAGATTTTTATTCAATTTGATAATTTAGCTTACCCTATTCTCAGTACTCTGGTAAACTACTTGTAAATGATAAAAAAGCAAGTGTTCTTTTGTACAGGTCCAAAATTTTCTCTTTCAACTAAGTGTCTCAAAACACTATAAAAGACACAGTGCTCTGCCCTGCTATTATTATAACACAGGCAAAGTAAGGTGGCTGAGATTATGTACAAGCAATTAGTTCAAATTAATGTCATAATAAAAACTATTTTATTCAGTCTTTCTCTTCCATCTCCATACTTTGAAAAAGCAACCAGGTTTATTGGCAGAAGCTTCTGAACACTTAAAACATAAATAACTCACAAATACTTCCTCCATGCCAAATCAAACAAAATTCAGTTGAACTAGAGAATGAGCTAGCTGCTTGCCATTGACTGTATTTGTAAGGAGATGAAAGGAGACAAACAGTTATCTATTTATTTATTTGAGACAGTTATTACCTCCTCCATTAAGCTATACAAATTTCTCTCTCCCTTGCCTTGCCTAGGGGAAGATTAAAAAGTTCTAAGGTTTTGGCACTGAGTTTAGCAAATTGCTTCTTGGAGATGGGCAAGTTAAGAGTACCTGAGATGTTGCTACAACCAAGCATGCAAACTAGCTGTATTAGTTCCTTATGGTTGCTGTAACAAAGTACCATACATTGAGTGATTTAAACAATAGAAATTATTTTCTCACAGTTTCAGAGGTTAAAAGTCTAATAATCAAGGTGTCAACAGGGTTGATTCCGTCTGAGAGTCGTTAAGGAAAGGATCTATTCCAGACCTTTTTCCTTGGTTTGAAGTCATCTTCTCCCTGTGCTTTCCCATTATCTTCTATCTGTAAAGTCATACCTAAATTTCTTCATCTTATAAGGACACCAGTCACATTGGATTAGGAGCTATCCTAATTACCTCACTTTCACTTAATTACCTAAATAAAGACCTTACCAACAAATAGGGTTACATTAGGAGGTACTGGGGATTAGGACTTCAACATATGAAAGAGGGGCTGGAGTGGGGGTTCAGCCTGTTAACACCATCAAAGCTACATGCAATAAACTAGGGTTGCAGCAATTAATCTCTTGTATTAGAGTTGCTGAAATATCATCTGTTTATTCATAAACTATTAAATGTCTCCTAAGTCCTAGATGCTAGATTTACAAAATGAATATGGCATAACCCCTGACTTGAGGGATTCATAGTCCATTAGAGGAAACCATTAGAGGAAACCTAAAGGGCAGAAATGAGTCTCCTCTCATCCCTTTTGAAACAAATCAAGGCAAATCAGGGTATAAGCAAACAAAATAACAAAAGCAAACACTATGAGGAAAAATGAGAAGGAATGTTGAAGGAAGTCTAGTGGAAATATTATCTTGCAATCATTTTGCTATCACTTGCCCCTCTTTCTCTTTCTCCAAAATAACAGCATAAAGAAATACACTTTCCAAAGCACAGCTCTACTTTAATTCCTTCAACCTTTTTTGCATTCTTAACCAGCAGTTTTCCTTTTTCTAGTGTTAGAGAAAAAGAAGAGAGAAATGTTAAACAAATTTGAAGTGACTCATGGGTTAGGTTGATGTCTTAGGGTGAGTCACTGCCCTTTCAAAAATTGGAATGAGATGTTCAACCATTAGTGATGTCTGCCAACAGAAGTTCAGATGTTCAATTAGAAACTGATGAGGACAAACTGGGGCTGGGGGGGCGGGTTTATAATGATAAAATGCAAATAAACATATTTGATGGTGGTAATGTGTACTAACAGAGCCATAATAATAAAAGCAACAGATCTTGACTACACGACAAAATCCTATTTGCCTCAATCAGAAACCCAGTGGATCTTATTACAGTTGCTTTTCCTTGGTTTAAAAAATTACAGTAACCAAAGATAAAATAATCAGTTCAGTAAGATCATGTTGATTCACTGGGGTAACAGTCAATTTGCTTTAGCAGAGGCTGAATTATAAACTTATTTTTTCAATAAAGTTTCTAATAATGTTAAGCCTTATGGTAGTATAACTGATGTTGCTTTGCAGCTGAATGTGAAACTAAAATTAGTACAGCAAAAATTTCTATCTTGGTTCTCTCAAAGTATTTGAAAGTCCTGTAAGAATGTTTAATTCCTATAGTAGTTTAAGTATTTCTATTCAATTATGCAGTGTTTCTGAAGAAAGGGCTTATAACAGAAAATTAAATATCTTTGGATTCTGTCACCAATAACCAATTTTTTATTTTTACCAATAACCAATTTTTAACTGATAAACCCAAATTTAATAAATCACATTATATTACAATAAATTCTGGAGTTTTATAGCCTGGTGTCATGAAAAATATCTTCCCTGATTACCATCCAACGACCAGTTCAATACAATTTCCACGAAGAAGCTGGTCTTTCTAGAGTGCTACTGGAAAAAATAAAAAAAAAATAAAAAATTAAAAAAAATAAAGTGCTACTGAAAACTGTATAACATATGTGTAGCTCTCACAGTGGAAAGAACAAATTTTCCCCTTACTTTTTTTTTTCATTTTTTCATTTATTTTCCCTTACTTTTCTTGACATCATCTTTCTTGGACTGTCCTTCCTTTAATCTCAACATACTATTATCACAGATAAATTATCATAGATAAATATCATCTCCAAATAAAACTGTTAAAATTTAAATAACATACATATGATAGAAGAGTTTATTGAAAGGAATCCTTTTATGAAACATTTAAAATAGAAAATATATTAATAGTTAACACAAATTACAGCAAACATAACTAATATTTATCTTCCACTTCTTTCTATGAGGAAAGGAATCATACCTTACATTCCTTTGACAACCACCCCCTTCTCCAAGTGTTTTAACACAGCTCAATAACAGAAGCAACATGACATAATGAAAAGATTCCAAAAAACTGGGAATCCCTAGGGAACCTGACTTTCAAGGCCAGTGGGATTTGATTTCAGGACTTCCACAGGACTGGGGAAAACTGAGACACCACAAACAAAATCTAGAATGTACCAAGACCCAGGGGAAAGGAGCAGCGACCCCACAGGAAACTGAACCAGACCTACCTGCTGGGGTTGGAGGGTCCTCTGTGGAGGTGTGGGTCATGTGGGTCAGCGGTGGGTCACCATGGAGACAGGAGCACTAGCAGAAGCAATCCTGGAAGTTGCCCCTTGGCGTAAGTCCTCTTGGAGGTCACCATTAACCCTACCATAGAGGTGGGAGACCCCAGGGCTGGGCAGCCTCAGGTCAAACAACTAACAGGGACAAATCTATCAGCAGATAATTGGATTAAAGTTTTACTGAGCACAGCCCTGCCCACCAGAGCAAGATCCAGTTTTTCCCATGCCAGTCCCTCCCATCAGGAAGCTCACACAAGCCTCTTAGGTCATCCACCAGAGGGCAGACAGAAGCAAGAAGAACCACAACCCTGCAGCAGCTAGAACGAAAACCACATTGCAGATTTATCAGAATGAAAAAGCAGAAAGTTATCTCCCAGATGAAGGGACAAGAAAAACACCAGAGAAACAACTAAATGAAGTAGAGATTAGCAATATTCCAGAAAAAGAATTCAGAATTATGATAGTGAAGATAATCCAGGATCTTGGAAACAGAAAGAAGATGCTAGAAATGTTTACCAGAAGACCTAGAAGAACTAAATAACAGAGATGAACAATACTCTGGAAGAAATCAATAGCAGAATAACTGAGGCAGAAGAATGGATAAATGACCTGGAGGACAGAATGGTGGAAATCACTGCTGCAGAACAGAATATAGAAAAAAGAATGAAAAAAAAAAAATGAAGACAGCCTAAGAGACTTCTGGGACAGCATTAAACATAACAACATTCGCAGACCTCCTTCTGGGGTCCCAGAAGGAGAAGAGAGATAGAAAGGACCCAAGAAAATATCTGAAGTGATAATAGCTGGAAATTTCCCTTACAGGGGAAAGGAAAGTCAACCAAGTCCAGGAAGTGCAGAGTCCCAGACAGGATAAACCCAAGGATGAAAACACCAAGAGACACACAGTAATCAAACTGATAAAAATTAAAGACAAAGATAAAATATTAAAAGAAACAAGGGAAAAATGACAAATAACATACAAGGGAACTCCCATAAGATTATTAGCTGATTTCTCAGCAGAAACTCTACAAGTTAAAAGGAAATGGCATGATATATTTAAAGTGAGGAAAGGGAAAAAACTACAACCAAGAATACATTGCCTAGCAAGACTCTTGTTCAGATTTGATGGAGAAATCAAAAGCTTTCCAGACAAGCAAAAGTTGAGAGAATTCAGCACCACCAAACCAGCTTTACAACATGCTAAAAGAACTTTTCTAGGCAGGAAACCCAAGAGAAGGAAAAGATCTACACCAAATAAACTCAAAACAATTAAGAAAATGGTAATAGGATCATACATATCAATAATTATTGTAAATGTAAATGCACCAACCAAAAGACATAGACTGGCTGGGTGGATGAAAACATGTGCATGTATGCACTTCCACTTACCACATCACTCTGCTTGACCCCCCCAAATTGTATGTAATTATTTTATATTGTTAGGTTAATCATGTTTCCATTATGGCTTGCAATTGTAATTATTTTATTTATTGTCTGGTTAATCATGTTTTCACTATAGTTTGCAACTGTAATTATGTTTTATTTATTGTCTGGCTATGGATTATGAAAACTGATAAATATCTTTTTACTATTGTGATTATGTAACTATTATTCACTTAATACCATTGTATCATGATTGGTCAACAGAAAATAATAGAATTCTATATCACTAAAACTACCATTTAATAGAAAAACCTGTAATCACTTTTTAAAATCCAGATGCATATCAGAATTATCTTGGAATTTTTTGAAAAACACAAATGCCAGGTTATTGCTCATTTTCTCCAAAGCTCCAAATGTATTTCTATTTTTTTTTTTTTCCAAATGTATTTCTAATGAGCAATCAAGTTTAAAAACCACTGGATTATATGATGACCTTTTATTTTTATCTAGTTTCATTTTTCATATTTCATATTTAGTACTCCCATTTCATTTAGTTTATGTTTTCCAATTTCTCCATCTTTTTTTTTGTTATTCTTTCTCAAGCCTTTATCAAGCATAGTAGAAAAGCTTTTGTATACATATATATAAATAGTATGTATAATATATATATTTTAGAAAACTTATGAATTTTTGCCTAACTAAAAAATTTATGACATTTTGATTCCACTTGTTTGACTTAGTATGAATAGAATGCTAGATTTCTAATTTATATTCACTCAAAACTTTGATATAGTTCCATGTATTTTGGCATCTAGTATTACTGCTAAAAGTCTAGAAAATTTATTATCTTAGTGATTTAAAAAAATTTGAATGAGGCTTGAAACTTCTAATCCAATTCTGAGAATATAAAGAAATACTATGTTGTAAAAAAAAAAAAAAAAAAAACAGGAAATTAACATGTGATACAGTATTATTAACTAAAGTACAGATTTTGTTCAAATTTCACACACACAAACACACAAACGCACACAAAGAGCCCAAAAAACCTATACCCACTTTCCAGCAAGTTGCTTAAACTTTCCTCCCCTGTGAAAAGTAAGTAATAACATCTGTATTACAGGAGCGTTCTAAGGATTAAATATAAATAAAGCACTGGCATATCACAGATGATCCATAACCATAGCTCTATCATTAACAAAATATTTTCAATTGGACAATCTGCATTTCATTCAACTGAACAAAATGCATTTCAGGATCTGTGGAGAGCGGGTTAAGGGATTAGGATGGAATTGGGAGAGAAGTTTCATTAGCTTCTAATACCCTCCAGTCACAATACTTCAATCTTTATTTGCTCTTCACTGATTAACTTTCTGATTTAGTAGCCTTATCTACTGCCACTGCCTCCAATTATTCCAACACCAATTTATTCCTTAACCCCCTTTACAATATCTATTTGCTTCTCATCATACACTCTCCATGATTTCAAAAATGACAATTCTATTAGTTCTGTCTCAGTACTCATTCTTTCTCTTTAAACTTGCCACAAGGATCTTCCTTTCTGAAACCCTACTAAGACTTCACTGACTTCAATATCCTACTTCTATCATCCATGTAACCCATTCTTCTGATTTTCTGTAGAAAATAGTCTATAGTCTATTTGATTTGCATATTTCTGCCTTTCATACTTAATGGATGGTCTCCTCTCACCTATTTCTAAAATACTTCCACCTTCCACCCCATTCCTTTATCCAAACCCACTCAAAGTTTCATAATTTCCCAAAATAGTCTCTCCCTCTTCTAAACTACTAAAGTGTGTACTGCTTTGAGGACTATGTGGTTACTCCGTCCACCACAATAATATCTACGGATTAACAAAGCAACAGGAACTTTGACATTCAGATCAATAGTATATAAACACCAGGTCAGACTAGCAGATTTTCATGCTTCTCATCAGTGAAAGGTGGTGACTATAGTCTGTATGTTGATTACAACCAATAATGAATTAATTAAACATGAATTACAGCTAAGGAGGAAGAAAAACAGAGGAGCTCAAAAAGAAACAGCACTTACAACTGCTTGCCCAAATTAAGCATTTTTAAGGCTTACATGATTCTCTTAAATTTTCAAGCCTCTAAGTTCCTTCATAGAAGAGTAATGTATATCTTCCAATAGCTAAAACCTCAAATAATCTTGATTGTACAGCTTAGGAAAATTCACATATACTGTTTTCCTTAGGTCCAGTGCAAATAACTGAATGAATGTTTACGCGTTTACATGAGAAGGCAACTAACGGTTCATCTGCTACTCAAAAGACTCTTTGTTCCACAAAGCACATACCAAACAAGTATCATTTAACATTTACTACTAAAAGGCTACCGTGATGCAAGCTTCAATAGTGACAAATATTTAAACCAGAATGGAAAAGTACTAAAGCTCCTTGATGTGCTGTGTTTAACATTCTTTACTAGGTACAAACAGTATTTAGGAATGCAAACTGATCTTGAATATCCAACACATTAAAATGTGAATTATATAAAGTACATTAAATAAATATCATTCCATTCCAGTATCTTCTATCATAACCATACTGGACTGTTTGTTGAAACAGCAGAAAATATGATATCAACACAGAACAGACGAGTCAAAATTATGATAGGGTTACCAAAAACTGAAACTAACTGGGCAAAGAGGAAAACAGTTCGTAAAACATTCAAATAAAATAATTAAGCCTACTTCTCAGTAACGAAGAATAAAGAAAGTGTCTTAATTAGGAAAGCAATAGGAATATTTATTAAAAATCATGAGTTATGGCATCAGAGAGGAATTGAATTTAAACTCTACCACTGTTTGTTGCTTTTGAACAAGTATCTTAATCTCCTTCATCTCAGTTTCTTTATCTGAAAAATAAGGATAACTAATACTTACCTTGCAAAGTTGTACACAGGTAAATGAAATCAATTATGCAAAGTACTTAGAAAGTGGACTTCCCTGGTGGCTCAGATGGTAAAGCATCTGCTACAATGTGGGAGACCTGGGCTCAATCCCTATGTCAGGAAGATCTCCTGGTGAAGGAAATGGCAACCCACTCCAGTATTCTTGCCTGTAAAATCCCATGGACAGAGCAGCCTGGTAGGCTACAGTTCATGGGGTAGCAGAGTTGGACACAACTGAGCGACTTCACTCACTCACTCAGAAAGTAGCAGATATTAAAATATCAACAAACTGTTTTCAATTCAAAAAGACCTGGACATTTTCATATAGCTAAACTACCTCATTTGTGTGTGTGTGTGTGTGTGTGTGTTATTAAAGTAAGAAAAGGGACAGAGAAAGCTTCTGACACAGACATCAGAAGGGGGACGGAGAGTGCCTCCCTCGCTAGTGTTAGCAAGGAAGTTGTATTACTTCAGACCTTCAAAGAAGACAGTGCCAGAACTTATAAGTCCCCATTCTCTCTATTTCACAAAGCTAGCATATTCAGAAACCAAAACCTGAGAAAGATAATACAAAAAGAACACTAGAGATCTTACAGAGCAATCAAATCTAGCTTTAAAGACGTATGCTGGGAGGGGGGATCGGGATGGGGAATACATGTAAATCCATGGCTGATTTATGTCAATGTATGTCAAAAACCACTACAATATTGTAAAGTAGTTAGCCTCCAACTAATAAAAATAAATGAAAAAAATAAATAAATAAAGATGTACGCTATTACCAAGTTGTCTTCATGCCAAAGAGACAAAACTGGTGAAATCTATTAGGAAAACTTTTAATATGATTCATCAAACAATAGGCAAAGAAGAAAAGCCATATAATCATATATTATGAAATTTATGTGATCCAATTTAAACTTAATTCTAAAAAGGAGGAATAGATGACTACTTCTTTAACATACTAAAAAAAAAAACTGTCAAAAAGAATACACAACTATGAAAACCCTAAAGGCATTCATTCAAATAAGAAATGAGCCAAAAGATGCTCACTATTCATTACTATAATTTAACAATCTTCTAGACACTCTAATCAGTGTAATTTTTTTTAAAAAGAAAAGGTTAAATATTGGCAAAAAAACAAAATTATCATCATTCACAAATTCTGTAACTGCCTTATTATAAAATCCAATAGAAACTATTACAATTAAAAATCTCATAAAAAATAAACTAAAAAAACAGAATTTCATAAGATGACTAATTAGAAAATAGTACAACAAATCACCAACTTTTCTATGTTCCATCAGGAAGATGTAACCCTCTCTAAAATACAATGAAAAAGTATCTCACTCACAATAGCAACAAGAGGTTGTAAAATACCAAAAGTCAACTTTAAAAATAGGCAGAACTACATGAAGAAAACTACAAAACACTGAGTAATAAAAGATGAGTTGAAGAAATGATGAAAATACTGTAAAGTATTTCATAGCTATCTCTAAAACATATCATAAGATATCACAGCTATCTCTAAAAAAATATTTTCTATTTTCAATTAAATTCTTTAACAAATTGGATTAAAGGTAATCTGAAAAAAATGAGAAATTATAAATGTTTTGAAAAAGATAATAGCAATTCACACAACCATACAGTAAGATACATTAAAAAGTTACAGTAAATAGAACTGTTTGGAATTATTGGAGCAAAAAATATAGTTGAATGAAGCAGAACAGAAAATCTCTGGGGAAAGACAATTATTCAGTAAATAGTATAAAATAATTGACTTGCTGCTCTACCTTAAAATACATTTCAAATAGATTAAAGATGTAAATGTTTCTTTAAAACTCTCAAAGTAATATAAGGAAAAAGAAGTAATTACTTATAGAATATGCAAACACAAGAAAGTCTAAGCAGGTAGATACCATAAAAGAAAAATTTAATAGATTTAGCTACACTAAATGTTAAAAATCTGTTTAAAAATTAAAAATTCAAGCCAAAAACAAAATTAGGGTGCAAATGACAAAGTGGAGAAAATATCTGCATTGCAATTTGACCAACACCTAATAGTTTTATATACAAAGAGGTTTTATAACTCAGTATTTTTTTTTTTCTTTTTTTTTCCATTTATTTTTATTAGTTGGAGGCTAATTACTTTACATCATTACAGTAGTTTTTGTCATACATTGAAATGAATTAGCCATGGATTTACATGTATTCCCCATCCCGGTCCCCCCTCCCACCTCCCTCTCCACCCGATCCCTCTGGGTCTTCCCAGTGCACCAGGCCCAAGCACTTGTCTCATGCACCCAACCTGGGCTGGTGATCTGTTTCACCCTAGATAATATACATGTTTCGATGCTGTTCTCTTGAAACATCCCAACCCTCGCCTTCTCCCAGAGTCCACAAGTCTGTTCTATACATCTGAGTCTCTTTTTTTGTTTTGCATATAGGGTTATCGTTACCATCTTTCTAAATTCTATATATATGTGTTAGTATACTGTAATGGTCTTTATCTTTCTGGCTTACTTCGCTCTGTATAATGGGCTCCAGTTTCATCCATCTCATTAGAACTGATTCAAATGAATTCTTTTTAATGGCTGATAACTCAGTATTTTAAAATCCAATAGCATAATAAGCAAAGGACATTAATAGATAATTCACAAAAAATACAAATATTTAAAATCACTAATAACAAATCAAACAAAGAAATTTATAGATTTTTCATATCAAAATAGCAGTTTATTGATATGGAGAGATTGCTGGCATTCTCAAGCACAATTAATAAAAATGACTATTACAACTTTCTGGAAACCAATCTATTAATATTTATCAAAAATAATTATGTGTATCCTTTAACTTTAGAATTTATCTTAATAAAAGATATAAGCAATGATTAATCCATCAAATTATTGGAAAGAGCTTAAATTTTTAACAATTGAAATGTTGGTTAAATAAGCAATGGAAAATCCAAATGCTGGACTACTAGCCACACATTTAAAATGATGGTATGCTATAAAAGAGTAATGCTTTATTGACTCAGGTAAGCATTCATTCAATTGTGTAAAAATAACCTAGAAACAAAACAGTGTCAACAACAACAAACAAAAGAGTAGGTACAATATGTGGGGGGCGGGGGGGGGGCAGTTGTTGGAAAAAAAAAAGAGTGAATCCCATTAAAAAGGACCTATGGGATATTCACCAGTGTTAAAAATGATTATCAACAGTGCACACACACTCAGTCACTCATGCAGGTCTGACTTTTTACAGCTCCACAGACTGTAGCCCGCCAGGCTCCTCTGTCCATGGATTTTCCAAGCAAGAATACAGGAGTGGGTTGCCATTTCCTACTCCAGGGGATCTTTCCAACCCAGGGATCGAATCCACATCTCTTGCATCTCCTGCATTGCAGGTGGATTCTTTACCACTGTGCCAGTTGGGAAGCCCATCAATGGATAAAGGCATTATAGATGTTACTTATCATTCATGCTTTCCTGAATTTTCCACACGTCCTACAATTATTACATATTGGATTAGTAACTAAGAAAATACAGAATGTTTACAATATTGCTTTGACTTTAGTAACAACAGTATCCAAAATCATGTTAACCCTGATAGTTCTACTCTTCAGTTCAGTTCAGTTCAGTTCAGTCACTCAGTCGTGTCCAACTCTTTGCGACCCCATGGACTGCAGCACGCTAGGCCTCCCTGTCCATCACCAACTCCCGGAGTCTACTCAAACTCATGTCCATCAAGTCGGTGATGCCATCCAGCCATCTCATCCTCTGTCGTCCCCTTCTCCTCCTGCCCTCAATCCCTCCCAGCATCAGGGTCTTTTCCAATGAGTCAACTCTTCACATGAGGTGGCCAAAGTATTGGAGTTATTCAGCTTCAGCATCAGTCCTTCCAATGAACACCCAGGACTGATCTCCTTTAGGATGGACTGGCTGGATCTCCTTGCAGTCCAAGGGACTCTCAAGAGTCTTCTCCAACACCACAGTTCAAAAGCATCAATTCTTCGGTGCTCAGCTTTCTTTATAGTCCAACTCTCACATCCATACATGACCACTGGAAAAACCATAGCCTTGACCAGACGGACCTTTGTTGGCAAAGTAATGTCTCTGCTTTTTAATATGCTATCTAGATTGGTCATAACTTTCCTTCCAAGGAGTAAGTGTCTTTTAATTTCATGGCTGCAATCACCATCTGCAGTGATTTTGGAGACCCAAAAAATAAAGTCTGACACTGTTTCCACTGTTTCCCCATCTATTTTCCATGAAGGGATGGGACCAGACGCCATGATCTTAGTTTTCTGAATGTTGAACTTTAAGCCAACTTTTTCACTTTCATCAAGAGGCTTTTAGTTCCTCTTCACTTTCTGCCATAAGGGTGGTGTCATCTGCATATCTGAGGTTATTGATATTTCTCCCAGCAATCTTAATTCCAGATTGTGCTTCTTCCAGCCCAGCGTTTCTCATGATGTACTCTGCATATAAGTTAAATAAGCAGGGTGACAATATACAGCCTTGATGTACTCCTTTTCCTATTTGGAACCAGTCTGTTGTTCCATGTCCAGTTCTGTTGCTTCCTGACCTGCATATAGGTTTCTCAAGAGGCAGGTCAGGTGGTCTGGTATTCCCATCTCCTTCAGAATTTTCCACAGTTTATTGTGATCCACACAGTCGAAGGCTTTGGCATAGTCAATAAAGCAGAAATAGATGTTTTTCTGGAACTCTCTTGCTTTTTTGATGATCCAGCAGATATTGGCAATTTGATCTCTGGTTCCTCTGCCTTTTCTAAAACCAGATTGAACATCTGGAAGTTCTTGGTTCACGTATTGCTGAAGCCTGGCTTGAAGAATTTTGAGCATTACTTTACTAGCATGTGAGATGAGTGCAATTGTGCAGTAGTTTGAGCATTCTTTGGTATTGCCTTTCTTAGGGATTGGAATGAAAAACGGACCTTTTCCAGTCCTGTGGCCACTGCTGAGTTTTACATAGGCTGCACCAAAACTAGGGAGGCCTACCCTCTCTGTATCTGATCATATTTTCACACTTTAATCACAATGAAAGATTTTGTAGGCAAAAGGAGAAGGGGGCAGCAGAGGGTGAGATGGTTAGATAGCATCACCAACTCAATGGACATGAATTTGAGCAAATTCCAGGAGATAGTGAAGGACAGAGAAGCCTGGCATGCTGCAGTCATGGGGTCACAAAGAGTCAGACACAACTTAGTAACTGAACAATACAATGAAAGAGATTTTCAGAACTCTAGGAAACAATCAGACAAAAGTTTTCACTCCCATCTTTATTTATGGTCAAGTGCAGTGTCAAATAACATTTAGATATTAACTCTTTGCTTTCAGCTCCTACCAAAGGTAGTAAGAATCAAGTGATGAACAAACCCTGGACCTCAGAACCAGCAGGGCTCAGCTTTCACCTACATCTAAAACTTGAGCCTGAAATTTTTAAAAAAGGTGGAAGGGACAGTGTGGGATATAGACACTACCTTTCTCAGGATACAAAGTGTGGGCCTTTGACAACTTCCAATCACAACTCTTCTACGTCTCCCTTGGTAGAGAGAAGAATGATTTTTTCCTCCAATGTGTTTAAAAGGCATATATCCAAAGGGCGCATATATCCAAAGGGCAAGTAAGCAGGATTTCTTCTGAACAAAGATGCTTTAAACAGGAGATTTGTAAACGTTAAATGTTCTCTTTCCCCAGTATGGACATGCAGCCTAACTCCAAGGGGGTCAAAAAGAGTCTAGCAGTACTTGGCTCTCAACAGTAAGCAATAGTCAAACTGTTAATTCCATCTGCTCCCCTCCAAAAAATGACAAAGCATTACATGGTAGTGCCAGGGCCTACATTTAAGGGGTTTTTCTACGGGGCATTCATTTTCATAACACTAAGATGCTAATTATTTCTGAGTACTTCTGAGAACCAATCTTGATACTACATGATAACAACCTTGATGCTGATAGCAAAAAAATACACTATCTTTAATATCATATTCTTTGTTAAAGATATTGTCTTCCTTTCTTTACTGGTCAAAGCTCTGAATTCCATCTACTATTTCCTCAGGAACTTAGTTCCAATAGATATCTCATTTTTCCTCTTACTTCTCACTTTTCTTATGCATATTAAAAAAAAATCCAAGCATAATATCCCTTCAACTCATATCCCTCTGCAGAAGTTTCAACTATGCCTATGGAATTTCCTAAGGAACTGTGAAATATTTATGTAACTCATCTATAGTAATGAAAAGTAGACTAGTGGTTTCAGGGATTGAGAGAGAGATTACAAAGGGGCACTAGGAGACTTTTGGAGGTGATGGATATATTCATTATTTTGATTGTGGTGATGGGTTTAAAGAATATAAATATGTTAAACATTCAATGGCACACTTTAAATATGTGTAGTTTATTACAGGCCAATTATACTCCCATAAAGCTACTGAAATAAATACTGAAGTCTGGGTCCTGTTCCACTCCTCAAATTGGTATATGGGTTCCCCCTTGAAATCAGGACTCAAAAGCTCCCTCAGATGATTTGAAAATGTGTAGATGAGGTCGAGGACCACTGCTCTAAGGCTGTCATTCTCTCTTCCTTCCTTAGTTTTCTTAAAATGCCTCATGCAAGCATGTCTACTTTTTCATCATCCATTCCTGAAGCAAAGAGCCGACTCACTGGAAAAGACCCTGAAGCTGGGAAAGACTGAGGGCCGGAGAAGGAGGAGGCAACAGAGGATGAGATGGCAGGATGGACTCAAAGAACATGAGTTTGAGCAAACTCTAAGAGATAGTGTAGGACAGGGAAGCCTGGCATGCTACAGCCCAGGGGTCACAAAGAGTCGGACCAAACAACATTCTTTCTCAGTCTTCCGGAGACTAGTTTCTGAACCACTACTCAGCTAAAGCTGTACTTGTTAAAGTCACCTATGAACTCCTGACAAATTCATTGGTCCCTGGAGTCCTCTTCTTACTTGACATCTCTTTAAAGCCTTCAAAATTGTTGACCCATTCCTCCTCTATTTGAAAACTTCTCCACCCTTGGCATCCTTCTTGAAGTTCCTCCTATCTTTCTAACTAATACTTTCTAACTAATTCTCTTTCACACTATTCTTCCACTTATCTACCTTTTATTTGTCTGTTCTCCAATTGCTGCTTTTTATTATGCTAAAGTCTTTTCCAACCTGAGTCATTTCAACATACCCAAATCAATATAGCTTCTTCAATTCAACCCCCTCATCGTCCCTCTATTCCTGATTTCCTTTACAAGTTCCACATCCTATATTCAAACACCTATCTACATCTTCATCTGAATGTCCCATAGTTTCCTCAAATTCAAACAAATCCAAAATAGAATGCATCATCTTCCCTCTATCTACATGAAACTCATTTCCAATCAACGGAACCAAGTCAAACCCTCAAGATTCTTGATTCTTCCTCTTTTCTTTCCTGAGGTGACAGGATCTATCAGGTTCTACCTCACTCTACCAGAATTAGAATCCAAAACACAAATCCATTACATGGTTCCTTATTCATCATTTTCAATGCAATCCCCTTAGCCAAGGATACAACATACTGGGTTGGCCCTCTATCACCCTCACTGTTCTCATCTTCCACCATTTTCCCATCTAACCCTCGCATTCAAGTCAAGACCAATGTTACTAACTTTGGACTTGTCACCAACAATGACGTCTCTAAACTGCCAGGGTTGCTCCTGCCTCCTTGTTTTCTCACTTACTCTATTTTCCTGGAAAGGTATTCACTCACCTCGTGCACTTGGCAAACTTATACCATACTTTAAAGCTCTACTATGTGCCCCCAACTTTACATACATCCATGCTGAGTTAGCCATCTCCTACTCTGCTCACCTACAATGCTAGGCAAATCTCTATTCACACTCATCACAGAGTATTATAATTGTTACTTTACTTACCTGTCTTGTATATGACATAGTAAGTTCCTTGATGACAAGAGCTGTGACATTCATTTTTGGATACATTCATTTTGTATACCTATTCGGCCTGGGGTAATGCAAATTTATGTCTGACATAATTTTGATTATTTACAAGATGCAAACTTGATAGCGCCAAAATGGTCTTGATACTAACATTTTTTAAAAGATCTCCTAATATTCATTATAAAATAAATATCAGGCAACAAGATCCTGAATAAAACAGTTGACTACAAGATATAATTAAACTCTGACTGTCAAAACACCACTGCTTTAAAAATGCAATGGAGAGCAGATTTCATCAAACAGGAATACAAGAAAAAAACGAAGCACAGCAGGGATAACACACTGACTTAACCAATGCTTCATCTGATGTCCATACCCAGATACTGTGAATGCTGGTAAATAAGAGGGTTTAAAACCCTTTGTTGTTATAACTATAGTAAATCAAAAAAGGATAAATATGCCAAATCCAGAATTTATTTTCCAAAACAGGCAATGATTTTTCTCCCTTTGCCACTTTGTTGAAATGAATTATTACAACAGCCGACTTTGAAGCTACTATTGGCCAGCCAAGCATATCCTAAAGATTTTTTTTCTTTCTTTCTTCTTTCTTGCCTGCACTTCAAAAATATGGTGCTCTGAGACTTAAAATGTGTTAACCTAAAGAAAAATGCTTAGAAATTGGGGGACGGGGTGGGGGGTGGGGGGGCACTCAGAGCAGTGATCTATGGATGTTAGGAGAATGTTCTTAGGAAAAACAAGCCTCCCAGGACTACTACATTGACTCAAGGTCAATATTTTTTTTTTACACCAATATTTATGACTTTATGCAGATAAGGTTTTAAAAGTTGAAAATTTCAAACTGTAAAGTGATACACGAACCAAAGAGGCGGCATACCTGCTACAAACCTACTGTGTAATCCAAAGGACAAATAATTTGCAAAGGACAACCTGGCCCTACAGCCGGTAGGACGGTCTCTGAAGATAAGCAGCAGCTGCCCGCTGAACAAACTCCCCCTACCTGAAGAGCCGAGCGGCTGCCCGGCGTGTGATAATGTATCGGAGAACCGATTCTGTGCAGTACGAAACTACCAGGACAAAATTTAAAAATTTCAGAAACGTCTATACTCCGAGGGAACAACGCACACCTGTGCAAACCGAAGCGGGGGATACCCAGTTCTGCCAGAGCGTGCAAACTTCGGCGGGTCTTTCAATGCTACAATTTTCGGACAAAACCCTGACGATTCTCGAGTATATCAGAAGAGTCGGACACGACTTAGGACTAAACCACCACCACCTGGGGAGGACTAACTCATAATAAAAAGAGGGTAAGGAATGATGAAGAGCTCACCAGTGTAAATAACCAAGGAAGGAATCGTGGCTGCTTTGTGAATCTCTTCGACTTGTGGGGGAACGGGGAAGAATGTTGCTTTCAAAGACGAGGGGGGCGACAGTGACCATTTTGGCCATTAGAGTGGACGGGTAGTTGCAGCCTCGCTGAAGTGGCAAGGAGGAGTCGGAGGGGTGGGAGGGGTAGGAGAGGTCGGACCGGAGCATCAGCCGCTGCAGGGCGGTGGGGGTGTCCCACCCCAGGCAACCCGGCTGAAGGGCTGCTGGTCCGCGCGAGGCGGCTGCACCCAGGTCACGCCCGGAGGTCGGAAGGCTCCTCGCCGGGGAAGGAGAAAGACCCGAGTCCTCGCGCACAAAGCTGCCGCCGCCCAGGCAGCAGGCGGGCTGCGCCCAACTTCGGGGCGAGAAGCCGCCGGCCGCAGCCTACCACCGAGTTCCTCCCCTCAGACCCTTGGACGCCTGGGCGTCCAGCACAGTCTAGCGTTCATCCGCGGCGCCTCGCGCCGGAGCTGTTACCCCCAACGAAGCCGCCGCCCCGGGGACAAAGTCCCGGTCCCCTCCCCGCCGTCGCCTCGCCCCGGCTCCTCCCTGACAAAAAAAGTTATCGGTCGCCGGCCGCCCTGGGGGCCCGGAGCGGTTCTCTCTGCCGGACTTACCAGAGCGGCTCTCCAAGCTCGACCTCCAGAACCTCGACTTGTCTGGCTCGCAACGACAGCGACGGCTACTGCTCCGAATAAGCAGCACCACCTGCCCCCCCACTTCTTCCTAGCAGAACGGGTCCTGGCGAGCCATCTTCCCCCTCCGCTCACTGACTGACAACCCAGTCCCGAGAGCCGCCACTGCCGCCAGCTACTCTGACGGGCAAGACCAGGGACCCGTCCCCAGGCAGCCAACCACCACCGCCCCACGCCAGCTCGGCCTATCGCCGCTCGCTGGGGCGGGATCAGAGCAACTTCTCCACCAATGAAAATCTTCTTTTGCTAGGCCCGGGGCGGGGCCATGAGGTGGGCGGGAGGGAGACCTGGTGGGCGTGGTCTAAGCGATAAGGCGTGGTCGGCGTCCCAAAGGGGAGATGATTGACTGTTAAGATTGAAGCTGCAACTAGGCGATAGTGATCAGAGAAGGTCTGTTGGACTCAGCCTTTAGTATTTACAGCTCTTCCAGAAGAAAATAAGCCTTTCGGAATGACGTTCACCATAATCGCAGAAGAGAAACTAATTGATATTTTAATTTCTTTATTTCTTGGTCAGGAGGATTTACTTCACAGTAATTTGAGTCACCAGAATTTCTCAAAATCTTATCAAATCCTGAGGTGGGGGGTGGGCGGGTGGGAGGAGGAAAATGGTAATAAAATACGTTTTTGCAAAATGGTAATAAACTCTTCTCCTCTTACATCATTGCTTTTGGCCTTAGTCTGGAAAAAGTCAAACACAATTCCACAGTATCCATTCCATCAGCTGTTTTTGTTTTGTTTTTTTTCCTTCATCTTCCCTCCCTTCTCTTCTCCTAGATACTAAATATTTTATGTAATGACTGGAACCTAAGTACATCCAAACTGTTTCCTACATATAGTTACTCTGTTTTTGACCTTGTTAACTTCTCCTACCACATCCCTTTCAAGTCTCATCAGAATTAATTAGAAAGAAAATGAACTTTCAACTTGAAAGACAGGAAGCCACTCTAATTTTTAAGAAAGAAGAACTTCTAAAGCACCAAGATCTTTTCAAACATGGCAAACACATAAATAACAAGCCCACAGTAAGAAAACATATTACTTAATATTGAAAGAGCATCAGGCAAACAACTTCAGGTATTCATTAAGGTAGATTTATAGAACAATCAGGATCTGCCATCCAAGAGAATAGACAGATTTATAAGCAAATAATAAAATATGGTGATAAGGGCAACAGAGCCAGGTTCAATGAGCCAAGGGAACACAGGAAAAATTATTGTGTTTAGGAAAGTCAGGGAACTTCACAAATAAGGTAATATTTGAGTTGGATCTTAAAAAGGTGAATAGGGAATTTCCCTGGTGGTCCAGTGGCTGAGACTCCACGCTCCCAATGCAGGGGGCCCGGGTTCAATCCTTGGTAAGGGAATTAAATCCCACATGCTGCAACTAAAGACCTGGTGCAGCCAAATAAATAAATATTTTTTTAAAAAAAAATAAGGAAATAGGAGTTTGCCAGAGAAGAAAATCAAAAGACATTTCAGGAAGCAAGAACAGCAAGTTCAAAGACGCAGAGCTGTGAAAGGGCTCTGAGTAGCTGGGGAACACTGAGAAAGTCGGTAGGCTTGAAAGATAAGTAGCAGCCAAAAATTAAGTTAGAACAAAACATTATAAAGAGAGATTATAAAGGCCATACGAGCTACATTAAGGTATGTAGATGAGCACTGTCCAACAGAGACTTCTGTAATGGTGAAAATGTTCTATATTTGTGTTGTCCAATAGGATAATCACAAGTGGCTATCCAGCACTTGAAATATGGCACAGCATGCTTGCTAAGTCACTTAAGTTGTGTCCAACTCTTCGCGACCCCATGGACCATAGCCCACCAGGCTCCTCTATCCAAGGGATTCTCCAGGCAAGAGTACTGGAGTGGATTGCCATACCCTTCTCCAGAAGATCTTCCCGCCCTAGGGATCAAACTCCCACCTCTTAATCTCCTGCATTGGCAGGCAGGTTCTTTACCACTAGCACCACCTGGGCACAGAAGAAAAACTCAATTTTTTATCTGAATTTTAATAACTACCATGTTGAACAGCTCAGGCTTACGCTTTATTCTACAGGCAATCATGAACCACTAGAA
Source organism: Odocoileus virginianus (assembly GCF_023699985.2). Classification (NCBI taxonomy): domain Eukaryota; kingdom Metazoa; phylum Chordata; class Mammalia; order Artiodactyla; family Cervidae; genus Odocoileus; species Odocoileus virginianus. The sequence continues at coordinate 626,385 of NW_027224346.1, read as the reverse complement.
GCTTATAACCATGTGAACAATGCAATCAGTTTTCTTTCAGAGGGTAAGAATCCTAAAGACAGTGCCTGTCTCTCCTTTGACAGGAAACTTGTCACTAGATTCCTTGTCACTTTCACCTCCACTAGACCAGGTTACTAGTGGAGGATTGGCAGTGTAATTTAGGGGAAGTGTTGGCTGAAGGAAGAGGGATAAGAAGATCCGGAGAGTGTGTCGTAGTCTAACATTCTCACAGAAAGCAAGCAGTCAAATCCCAGGAACTTGAATTCTGCCATCAAGTCCTGAGAGGATAGGGAGTAGGAGAGTGAAGGGTCAGAGAGGGAAAGAAGGCCAAAACCTCAGCTGGATCAAAAAATAGAGAGAGAGCAAGGGTGAGCAGAGGAATACACACGCAATCAGTTTTACTGGCAATCAGCCCTGTGGGCCACTGGATATGTTGGCCTGATTTAAAGAGCCAGAGAGTCTGTTGGCAAGAAGGCCCAGTAGGAGCAGGGCAAGACTCCAGCAGAGACAAAGTGCCAAACCACACCTTCGGAAATGGGAAATGGAGGCAAATACCTACTGACTTCCTGCACTATACACAGAACCAACTTGTCAAGCATACAAAGGAATGCCAGAAGCTCATAGTATAGGTCCTTGGGTAACAAAGAGGTGAAAAGTAAAGCAAAGTTGCATCATTTATCACAACAATAGGAGAGATGGCACAGAGCAGTACATGACTGATTCATTGTGCAGTGCTAGGCAATAACTGCTGTGTGACTTCAGACTAGGGAGCAAGCCTTCCAGGTGAGGGTGGCTGGAGAAGTCAAAGCTTCACAGAGGGCGGTAAGCACTGAGCCATGTCTTGAAAAATGGACAGAAATTTGAATTTGGAAAGTGTGAGAAGGAAACTCTTGGAATTCCTGGAAAAGAGACAGAAGAATGGAAATATAAGCAGCGTTCAGAGGACATGGGAAGCCTTTGAACTGGCCAGAGCCTGGCAAGCTAGGTTGGAGGAAGACAATAGAGTGCCTTGAAAGCCAACTCCCATGTTCAGATTCTGTCAGTTTGCCTAGTAGCTTGCTGTCTGTTCCTTAGAATTGCTTGGGATGAGTTTCAAAAATAGAAATATCCACATCAAATAAATCAGAAAACTGGGGTACAGGGCCTGGATATAGAGTTTATTTTAAAAGCTTTCCAAGTGAATCTAACATACTCCCAGGGTTGTAAACAGGGGAATGACATCATAATATTTCACTAACACTAAATCAAGATTGTACATAGGATGGATTGAGTGGCAAGAAACTGAGACTGCCTGTATATATTTATATATTTGTTTCCTTTCTGCAAAAAGAGAGGAAGCAATTTATTGGCTGACTTCACTTCCTGTTTTACAGTGGTAAGATGATACAGAAAGCAATTTTAGTCACCTTCCTTCTAAGTCAGAGTAAAACCAAAACTCAAGTTTATGTTTGCGGTCCACTTTCCTGTCACAATTTGTGCATACAAAAACAATTTCCAACAGTAACACTCTGCAATTAACAGTTACACATAACCATTTATATTTTAGTAGCAAAGCACTAGGAAAATGCCCAAGAACATTCTGTTTCAAAAGGGAAATGCTTTTAACCTCTTTATGAAAGTCAGCATATTCCAAACCTTAACTACCCATCTTTGCTAGTCTCTAGTATCCACAGGCATAATTCTACACTAACTATTAAAATGTTTTTACCTTCTTGCAAATAACTTTATTAAATGCCAGTTGAACATTACAAAGCCAGTTGAACATTATATATTTTATGATATTAAATTTCAGAAACTTGAAGAAAGATTTAGCTCAAATATATTTCTATTAAAGTTAGCTGTAAAACATCTGGGTAATATGACAATTTTCTTCCAAGTTTTTGAGATAGAGTTGACATATAGCATTGTGTAAGTTTAAGATATGTGGCATGATAATTTGATATATACAGACTGTGAAATGATTACCACAATAAGGTTAGTTAATACTTGTACTACTTCATAGGGTTAACTTTCTTTTCTTTTTGGCTGCTGTTATGAGAACATGTAGGATCTACCCCCTTAGCAACTTCCAAGTATACAATACAGTACTGTTAACTGTAATCAGCATGCTGTACATTACATCCCAGAACTTATTCATCTCATAACTAGAAATTTGTACCCTTTGACTGGTAGTATCTACCCATTTTCCCCAGTCTCTAGTCCTTGGCAACCACCAGTCTATTCTTTGTTTCTATGTACCATGACTATTTTAAGTGAAAGAGTTAAAAGAATTTTACCTTGAAAAAAAAATATGAAGAATGTGTTACATTAGTGGCAAGCATGTTAAAACATATTTTTTAAAAACTTAAAACAAAAAGAATGTGCTGAGAGTTCTTTCTGTCTTGCTGTGCCGTGCCAGATTCCCCTTCTAAGAAAGCCGCTTCAGCCAGTGCCTCCGGTGGAGGCCACAGGCGTGATCTTCGCCACACAACCCGCTTCTTGGAACCATGCTCGTCAAGGGAAGCCAGGCCTAACGATGTGAACACTCCACCCAAACAGGGGTGGCGGTGACTACCTAAACCCACTCTCTTTCAAGAATATGAACTGGAAATGGGAAGAGAAAATCAATCACGTGGTGGGTGCAGAAGCTAGGTGTAGAAAGGCTTCTCAAGGTGTAGAAAGAAGCCCTGAGGGGCCGTGAGAGGGGCAAGTTCTGAGTAAACTGAAGCCATCAGGCAGAGAAGAGACGTACAAAGTAGGGGATGAAGTAATTGGTAACAAAGAAGCGGAGCCCAGGTAGAACAAGTCACCGTAATAAAGATGGGGACAAATGCAACTCTGCTATTGAGGGAACAGTGAAATAACCCATGTTCCCCTGCTGCCCTGAATCACTCCGGTTCCCAGTGTTTGTGTTCAACATCTGTAAGAACCAACTGCAGCTGTTTCCAGAGTTCTACAAGGTTCCCCTCTGCATCACCTAAGACATTCTAAGTAAATTGTGGGGCCTGCCATGGTTGTATAAACCAATAAGCAGTCTTCCAGAATCATGGAACAAGTGAAAGAAGCTGGATCAACTGCATTTTGCAAAGAGAATTTTATCCTCCAAGGCTGGTTCCAGGTTTTTCTAGGACTAACATCCTAGAAAGAAAACAATATTCTTTATAGCTTAAAAAAAAATCATAAGTTAAAATTTCAATACCTTTGTAACAGATATTTTAAGGGGAAAAATATTTTTTTCTCATCTTTTAGCAGTAGAGCCAATCTTGTTCATAATTCTAAAAAGTCGTATAGATAGGGGTGGAAAGCCTAATTACTAACTACTACCCTCAAGTGATTAGAAGTAAAAAATATCCACATGTATCTTCTAAGACATTTTATTAACCAGTGTTTTCTAGAAGAATTATTGTTGAGGGGGTCTTGTTTTGCAGGTTTTATAAATCATGTTTCTGGAAAATATTTTATGACATGGGAAAAAGATGGGTACAAAACTCCAATATGACATGGTCACAACTGTGCAAATATTCATGTCTGGGAAATATGTCAGGGACATGTAAGCATGAAGAAATTATGACTGAATTTTATTTTCTTCTTCACATATGTTTTTAATTTACCAAATGACACATGTAAATCCATGGCTAATTCATTTCAATGTATGACAAAAACCACTGCAATGTTGTAAAGTAATTAGCCTCCAACTAATAAAAATAAATGGAAAAAAATAATAATAATTTACCAAATGTTCTATAATAAACAGGTGTTAGTTTTGCAACCAAAAAAAAGGTACATTATTTTTACAGTGAAAAGGCAGCAGACCGGACATCACTTATTGTTAATTCTGCCCAAGCAAACCTCGGTTAAACACTCTTTCTTTTACTCTTAGCCAATGAATTATTCAAAATTCTTTAAAGTGCTCTCATAAATCCCACAGAGAAGCTCTTGTTATTGCTGACAAGCAAAAGACCCCATCAGTGCTTATTTAAGAGACGCATAAACTTGTATGCAGATTTTCTTTTCCAAATGAGGTCCCAGAAAACACAGAAAATATATATAGACAACTGTGACAAACACAGCTCCCAGAGGAAGTGGAAAGGTGTTGTGCCATCTTTGGGTGCCCCACAATAGTAAAGAGGAACTTTAGAACACAGATTAAAGGAGAACCTGAAAAGACAGCAGTTTTCATCCTCTGTCTTCGTTTGGTTGATGAATCTTTTTCAGGTTTCACACCTATCTACATGTCCATACACCAACTGGAAACCTGATTTCTCTGCTTTTCAGCCTACTCACTGCATTCATCAGATGCGTATTTCAATTGTATTCAGTGTAACACTTCATTGTGTATCAATTGTTTCATTGTGTATCAATTGTTGAACAATTGATTGAACAATTTTGCTCCAAAACTGTTTCTCATGTGTTAATCTCTCACCCAGAGAAGAGAGGCATCAATAGAGCTGCACACTTCCTTGGTTCCCTTGCCCAGTGCTACCCTCGAAGCAATTTAACAAGCATAAGTACTGTTTGAAGAGTAGATGAGTCTCGGAAGTCAAGGCCCAGCTGCAAGAAGGGTAACAAAGAGAGGCAGGAAGCGGCGCATCCCCAAAGAGTTTTGCCAACCCGTTCACTCTGGTCTGTGACTCTTAAGAGAGTCCAATGTAAGAATAATACTTCTATTTTTCAACTTTGCTCTCATTTACTTAGTCACTATCACCACACCCTGATATTTATGCCAAAAAAAAAAAAAGTTCCAGTGAGCAAATTCAACCAGTGTTCAGTAAGGATAAGCCCATCACCCTTTTTTCCTCCACCATCATATTAAAGTGACTCAGTCCTCAGTCAAGCTGTTCTCTCTTGATACCCATTATGTCAGCAAAAACAAGGGACACCTTCTCTAGACTTCTCTGTTTACTCGAGGCAAGTCCTCAGCACAGGCATGGGACACATGCCCAGGCCCAGCACCCTTGTGTCTTTTAAAGGGTGTCGTCCCAAAACCTCTACCTCTATGGTTTGAATCGTGATACTAATCCTTAAAGTCACTCTCAAGGATTTTTTTCAAATTTGAATTATACCAAGAAGAGAAGATATCACATTGGTCACAAATAAATTAGCAGAGTTTGGGGTCTGGCTCTGCGGGGAGGACCAGCCAGGAAAATGCCAGTGGCAGTGATGGCAGCAAGTTCCTTCAGTTTCAGAAAGTTGCTAGATCAGTGGGAGAACCGGGAGCTTGAGGCTCCAGGAGAAACTGTTACACCCCCAGTGTATGGTCAGCTTCTAAATTTGTATCTGCTCCATAATAACATGAATAATGCAGGATACTTTTGAAAAAAGGATACTACATGCTATAAAACCTGCAAATTCTGAACTTGGTCAGTAGGACAAAGAATTTGGCAGAGAGATTTCCCCAGAATCTATTCCACCATCAAAGCTCACCAGTGGTCTGAGATGGTCCAGCCAATCATGGAAGTGCTTAGAGATGCAGCCTGGAGAGGAGCCTTCTCCCTGGTCTCTCAAGCATATACATCTATCGTCACCTGCTATTTTGCAGCCTTTGTTGGACTTCCAGTGGAAGAGGCTGTGAAAGTTATACTAGAGAAGGACGGCAGGCTGATTCCACCACAAGGATGGTCACACCCAAAAAGCCACTTGCAGGGGCCCTGGATATTCCTTTAACAGGTTTATTCCCTTATCACAGCCTGCCCCTGTCCCACCCATTCCCAGTGAGCGGCAGTTAGCCTGACCCACTAACTATGTGGCTTTCCTTATCATTTATCATTCTGAGTTCAAGATCCACCTTCTGAATCCTGAATACTGACAAATAGGGAAACGTAGTGTTTATTTTCAATTTTATCAGATGGATGAAGCACCTTAGCATTCCCAAACATTTGATAAAATACCTATATAATATAAACTAGATTATAACAGTTGTTGAAACAATTCTCATTTTTTAATACTTGACAGTTTTGCTGGAGCCCATCAGTATTAAGCAGTCGGTTTATATTTCCTACCGACTCATAGAATACTGCCTTCCTGCTTCATGTAGAACAGTGGTTGTCCGTTGTCTTTTCCTGCCCCAGCGGACAGCACACACCCATCTGCACCATAGGCTGATGGCTGCACCGACGGTTTGAGGAGGACTGTCCCCAGGGGCAGTATCTGAATTGCTGAGGACCCTAATTCATCCTCTTTGGAGAATATGCTCTTTTCCTCTCAGCTGCTTAGAATCGCAAATGTAAAACACTGAGAGCTGAGGAATAAAAAGATCATTTCCTTAGTAAAACAATTTGTTAACTTTAGATTTTTTTTCTGAGAGTGTGACTACATCCATTGCTGGCAGCGGAGGACTTGCCATGAGAATGAGCTTAAGACATTCATGGGAAGTATTCATTTGTATTATTTCTTTTCAGAAGAAGGAAAGTATATGGGTGGAATGCATTATTTGGGAAATAAGCTATTAAGTGATACACTTTGTACAGCTGTCCTGCAGCCTGTTGATTGCTTATATTTATCCCTTGGGTCAAGTTCTGCCCTTGGGAGAGATACTGAACAAATCTTTCATTTTTTTGCGTGACAGCCCTCTGAATGTTTGAAGTTGTTTATTGTATCTTCAGACTTCCCTGGTAGATTAGACAGTAAAGAATCTGCCTGCAATGCAGGAAACCCGGGTTTGATCCCTGGGTCAGGAAGATCCCCTGGAGAAGGGAATGGCAACCCACTCCAGTATTCTTGCCTAGAGAATTCCACGGACAGAGAAGCCTGGTGGGCTACAGTCCATGGGGTTTCAAAGAGTTGGACATGACTGAACAACTAGCACTTCACACTTCATTTCATTGTATCTTCAGGTTAAAACCACCTCACCTCCTAGTTCATTTATTCTGCATTTGTTCAATAAACATTCCATTTAATTCTTCAGCTAGCCTGTCTTCCTATGAATGCATTCTAATTTGTCACTGGTCATTGTCTCTGTTAAAGTAAAAATGTCTTAATTAAGCAAAATGAAATATGTAATGATAAAAAAAAAAAAAAAAAACTTAGCAGAGACTGGGAATTCCCTAACCAAGTCCAGTGATTAGGACTCTGAAAGAATCCTGCAGTGGGTTGCCATGCCTTCCTCCAGAGGATCTTCCCAACCGAGGGATTGAATCCAGGTCTCTTACATTGCAGACAGATTCTTTACCATCTAGGACTCTGCACACTCACTGCGAATGGCCTGGGCCAATCCCTGGTTGGGGAACCAAGATTCTTTAAGCCCCAGGGCACAACCAAAAAAACATATAGAGAGATTATTTTATCCTATCTCTAAGACAAAGCAAGGCATTAGGAAAGACAATGGCGAGGACAGATGGCAGGAACGTAGATATCTGAGACTGGGACAGTATTTAAGAAGCTCTATGGGCAGTAGGATGCTATGTGGAGATGAGAAGAATCAGATGGATCATTGATGAAAATAAAAAATGCTGAAGGGGTCAGGAGGGACAGGATATGTTGATGTGGACTAGTCCTGCCAGTTCTGCAATTGCGATTTTGCTTTAATTGAGGTATAACATACATATAGAAAAACAGAGAAAACAACAATACATTGCCTCAGTGGATTGTCATAGGTGAACAATGCAACCACTGATCCAGGTCAAAAAAACGGACAACAATTCAGAAGCTCCCATGGGCCTGCTCCCAATCACCACTCACTCCTTCCTTCCCAAAGACAACCTCCTTTTTAAAATATTTATTTATTTATTTTAATTGGAGGCTAATTACTTTACAATATTGTAGTGGTTTTTGCTGAACACGCACATGAATCAGTCATGGGTGTACGTGTGTTCCCCATCCTGAACCCCCCTCCCACCTCCCTCCCCACCCCATCCCCCAGGGTCATCCCAGTGCACCAGCCCTGAGCACCCTGTCTCATGCATCCAACCTGGACCGGCGATCCACTTCACATATGATAATATACACATTTCAACGCTACCCTCTCAAATCATCCCACCCTTGCCTTCTCCCACAGAGTCCAAAAGACTGTTCTTTACATCTGTGTCTCTTTTGCTGTCTCACATATAGGGTCATCGTTACCATCTTTCTAAATTCCATATATATGTGTTAGTATACTGTATTGGTGTTTTTCTTTCTGATTTACTTCACTCTGTATAATAGGCTCCAGTTTCATCCACCTCATTAGAACTGACTCAAATGCATTCTTTTTAATAGCTGAGTAATATTCCATTGTGTATATGTACCACAGCTTTCTTATCCATTCATCTGCCGATGGACATCTAGGTTGCTTCCATGTCCTGGCTATTGTAAACAGTGCTGCGATGAACATTGGGGTACATGTGTCTCTTTCAATTCTGGTTTCCTTGGTGTATATGCCCAGCAGTGGGATTGCTGGATCGTATGGCAGTTCTATTTCCAGTTTTTTAAGGAATCTCCATACTGTTCTCCATAGTGGCTGTACTAGTTTGCATTCCCACCAACAGTGTAGAGGGTTCCATTTTCTCCACACCCTCTCCAGCATTTATTGTTTGTAGACTTTTTGATAGCAGCCATTCTGACTGGCATGAGATGAATAACCTCTGTTTTGACTCCTATTACTTTAATGTAGCTATGCTTATTAAATTTGATATAATTGGAATCATACAGAATCTATACTCTGGAGTCTGGTTTTTTTTTTCCTCTCCATCTTGTTTGTGGGTTCCATCCATGTTTCTTGTTGTGATATAGCTTATTCATTCTCATTTCTGTATGGAATCCTACTATATGAATATGTCAAAATGTATCTGATGTTTTGCAGCTGATGGACATTTGGGTAGTTGTCAGAAGGTGGGCTTCCCTGGTAGCTCAGCTGATAAAAATAATCCGCCTGCAATGCAGGAGACCCCAGTTCGATTCCTGGGTCAGAAAATTCCCCTGGAGAAGGGACAGGCTACCCACTCCAGTATTCTTGGGCTTCCCTGGTGGCTCAGCTGGTAAAGAATCCACCTGCAATGTGGGAGACCTGGGTTCAACCCCTGGGTTGGGAAGATCCCCTGGAGGAGGACATGGCAACCCACTCCAGTATTCTTGCCTGGAGAATCCCATGGACAGAGAAGCCTGGCGGGCTACAGTCCACGGGGTCACAAAGAGTCAGACACAACTGAGCGACTAAGCAGAGCAGCACAGAAGGGCGGGGCGGTCACAAATCATGCTGCTGGGAGCATTCTTATACTATGCGACTCTCAGTGCACAAGTATGTGTACTTTTGTGGTAAATACCCAGGAGTGGAGCTTCTGGTTATAGGGTCAGCTTATGCTCTCCTTTACCGTGACACTATCAAATCATTTTCCTAAGTAACTGTATCTTTTACATTTACTGTATACATTTACTGTATCATTTACATGTATTGATAGATACATCATATCTATCAGTGGAATATGAGAATTCCAGTTGTGCCATATCCTTGTCAATATTTGTATTATCAGCCTTTTAAATTCTAGCTATTCTAGCAGATAGATAATGGTATCTCATTGTGGTTTTAATTTGCATCTCCTGAATAACTAATGCAGACCTCTCCATGTTCAGCAATTTTAAAGAATCTCTGCCTGTCTGTTTCATTGCAAATCACTGCTCAGTCAAATTTGGATTCAGAATCAAAAATCCTTTTTCAGTTCAGATATGTTTGACACGTGGGTGTATGCTAAGTGGCTTCAGTCGTGTCCAACTCTTTGTGACCCCATAGACTGTGGCCTATCAGGCTCCTTTATATGCAGGATTTTCCAGGCAAGATTTTTGGAATGGGTTGCCATCCAGGGGGTCTTCCTGACCCAGGGATCGAACCCACATATCCCATGTCTCCTACATTGGAAGGTGGGTTCTTTACCACTAGCGCCACCTGGGAAGCACATATTTGACAAATAACTTTGTAAATTTAAGTTGTATAACATGTTGATTTGATACATTTTTATGTAATATGATTACCATTGTAGCTATAGTTAGCACCTCTGTCATGTCACATAATTATTATTTCTTTCTTGCTGTTGAAATAATTTAGATCTAGACTTAGCAAGTTGGATGATTATAATACAGTACTGTTGTCTATATTCCCCATACCATGCATCAGATCTCCAGGCCCTGTTTGTTGACTAGTTGCAAGATTGACAGTCATTCATTGAGTTCCTTCTCTGAATCTGAGACTACATATGTTCGTTATCTCCAATCACGTGGTCAGAAGATGGTGGTGAGAGGTTTTTTCTGTACTAGGTTATTTCTGGTCCGATCTGCTGGCTTTGCACCAGTGTATTTTCACTAACATTCCAGGGAGAACATTACTGGAAGAATATGCCAGCAGGGGCAGGGAAAGAGGAAAGGAGTTGAGTATAAACAGTGAAAACCAGCTGGTTTTTCAAATTTTACAGCTTGAAAATAGTTGATGACAGTTCCCACAATGAAATAATTTAACCTATCAGCCATAAAATCAGATGATTATTAATACTGATACCTATTATACCAGTCCTCATGAGCAAAGGAAAAGTGAACTTTGACAGGTATTTGATGGTATTGAGAAACAAAAATCTCCTAGAAAATCTTTATTTGATTGACTCACAGGACAGGTTCTCTAAAAATGTGAGTGAACCTCTGGGAAAAGGAGGTTTTTTGAAAGCCAAGGAAAAGTTTATCTGGCTTCAAATTCCACCTGGCAATTCTTTCCAGAGCTAGCAATAGGGGCTGGTGAGAAGCTCTTTTCTGTTCTAGAAAAAGAGACTGCAAATTACTTTCCTCTGCACCTCAGTCAAAAGAAGTTACTAGGTGACGTTTCCCTGCTGCCTGTCACAGGTTGACTTGAGTGTATGAATGTGCCGCTCTGCATGTCCACGTTCGGTTGCTCAGTTGTGTCTGACTTGCGACCCCATGGACTGGAGCCCACCAGGCTCCTCTGTCCATGGGATTTCCCAGGCAAGAATATTGGAGTGAGTTGCCATTTCCTTCTCCAGGGGATCTTCCTGACCCAGGGATTAGCAGCCGGATACTTTACCACTGTGCCACGTGGGGAACCCATGCCACTGTAGGCTCTGTTTATCATTGGGATGCTGTCTATGTGCAGTGGAGAATATGGGGAGAGTATTTAGATAGAGTAACATGTGAACAGGATACATAACAACCTGGAACAGTTAGACACACCTTTGTTTAGCAGATCTGCTGAAGAATCACTGAAAGGAAAACCCTAAAGGACAAAACAGGTCCCAACGGCCGAGACAGTCTGAAACTCCAGAACACTTAAGGGGACAGGTAGACCAGCTCCTGACTTAGCTGGTAACTAGTTTTTGATCGGGAGTGAAGGGGAGGAAGCGATCTGGGAAGGGGGAGTGAGCATGCAGCAACTTAAGGCAAAGGTCAGCCATTTCCCAATTTTCCCTAAGGCTGACCCTGAAGTATTGAAACTTAAGTGGCCTGAATTCCCTGCCACTGAACTTAAAAACAGACCTGGCATTTTGGCCACCTTAATTACCCATTCAGATCTCTCTAGAACACTGATGGTGAAATTGGAAGGACAAGCTGACCAGGTGAGTCAGGCTTTTCTCAGCCACCCAGCTTACCCAAGGGCCTATAGTTGAGCTTAAATATAATCACATTTTCAATTCTATGCAATTTGCACTTTATTCAGGTGAATAACCTGGTGTTGGTGGCATATATCCGCCCAGAGATGAAATCTTCATCTCTCTTTCCCTTCTCTAGAAGACACAGGAGAACTGAGAAACTAAATTTTGAGGGAGAAACAAGATAATTAGTAAGCCTAGACAGTCTGAAGGATGCAAAATGGCCAGGTGGAAAAGCTGCATTGTGGAACTAAAGACAGAAGTGGGCTAAAACCTCATAGTGATCTTGTGTGGCTTTGAACAAGCTCTGTGGTTCTCAGTTTTCTTATCTATAAAATGAGGGGATTGGACTCTGAGTAACATGTTCATTTATTTGACATACTGGGGTTTTGCTCAAAGATTTTACCCAGAAGTTAGATTATGGGAAGAGATGCCTGGTTATTCTCCATTTTGTCCCCAAAGCCTTGTGCGCTGTTTTCAGAGAGGCTCTCACTACTCACGTTGCATCTCCTGCACTATTTTGCTCTCTGGTTCTGTCTGAGTTTGGCCAGCAGGTGATATCTGTAGGAGAACTGAGAGCTGAATGAGATAGAGAGAGAGGGGTTTTTTTTTCCCCTACTCCTTCCTGCTTTGATGTGCTGGGTCCGCAAGTCCAGCTTCTATGGGGCACCTTTACTCTCTTTGCCCCCTCAGACCTACTAATGGTGATAGCTTCCCCCGTCACTAGTCCCTGGGTACCTTATCATATTTACTGGCTCCCTTAACCTTGCCCTCACCACTGTAAACACTCCTTTTACTAAAACCTCTTCCACTGAACACCTTTGAGTGGAGAATTCACTTTCCTACCAGGATCCTGGCTCATACAAAAAGCTTCTCTTCAAGAAAGGAAGTTATGAATTACAGAACTCCCTATGTCCCCCCTCTCCCTACCTGATGCTAGCTATTACTCTCTTTCTCATTTCTGGAGAATGATGAGGTCTGATGGATGTATTTATTTGAAGGAGAGAAAGGTATACAGAGTTAAGAGGTTTCCTTTTTTTTTTTTTTATTGCTTCCATAATTTTTCCTTTTTATTGAACTGTAGTTGATTTACAATATTATGTTAGTTTCATATATATATTGTGTGTATATATATATAAATATATATAAATATATTTAAATATAAAGATATATAAAGATATATAAATATCTATATAAATATAGATATTCTTTTTCAGATTCTTTTCCATTATAGATTTTTACAAACACCGTTGCTTTTCAAGTGGACTTTACCAGCGCAGCAACTCACAGCAACATGCAGTCTCACATGTCACACAGAAGAAATCCAGGTAGGAAAATGGTTAAGTTGGTTGGCTAACATAAATGCCGAATTACATGGTCCAGGTTTCAAAGACCATCCCTTCCCTCTCCCCATCTTCTCCAACAATAATTATTGGACTTGACTTTGAAACGTGACCAGATTAAGCAGGCAGTTTCCAGGTTTTCTCTTTCACTTTGCATCCAAGATAAATGCAATGCATAACTCCAATTTTTATACATTTTAATTTTAGTCAGGAGTTGGCAGTTTTTCAGAAGGACTGTGCCAAGTTTCATCTATTTACTGAAATTTACAGTTTTTTAGCCTTTCTGATTATAACCTTTTCCCCTATGTCTTCTTCTTCCTTCCTTCCCCATTCCTTGTGGATTGAGGCCACTGCATCATCCAGGAATGAAGAAATTTGAGAGGCTAAATGTCTTTCATAGATATCTCAGATTTTACTAGAAATGTCTGTGAGTTCAGAAAAACTAGATGTATTGAAGACATGTAAGATTGTCAGGGAGGTGGGGAATTTGCACTTGTGGAGGGAAAAACCTGGAGCTTTGAGAGCCCTAGAGAGATTTGAAGTAGGAGGAGGAATGAAGAAAGTCTTATTTGAAGTAGAAAGAGGAATGAAGAAACTTTTAAAAGCAGAACTACCTTACAAGAGTCTTTTATAAAGTGTGTGCCAAGGAGCCTGAACACTGTGCCTTGTGTGGGGGTACAGGTTTGGGGAACATTATGATCAAATAAGTTTGAGAAATAACGCAACATGTGGCACCTCTTTGGAAAGCCCCAAAGCATACTAAAGGTACTAAGAACTCCTCTACTAAAGAAATCTGTTTAATGATTGAGTCCCCACATTTCCCCACAAAATTCTTGGTCATGGAACTTTTAAAAATCACTCCTATTATCATCTTCTTGTGGAAATATCAAGGAACAAACTTCAGAAAACATAGTCTATCATACTGGGAACAAAAACTCAGGGACAGGGGAATTCCAGTGGTTAGAACTCTGCTCTTTCTCTGCTCCACTGCAAGGCAGCATGAGTTCAATCCCACAAGATATGGGACACAGCCAAAAGAAAGAAAGAAAGAGAAAACATGATTTATATCATCTTCATCTCTTTCTTACTTCCTGGGGAATAGGGCTCTCACCCTAGGATTTGAAGTCAGATCACTACTCTTTTTCCAACCTGTTGAAAAATCTAGCTGAAAATAGTCTAAATGGTCTATATGGTATATGGCACCAGATTGGCAAATGTTAAGTGTTCCGCAAATGTTTGTTGAATGAATTCATGATTGAATAAAATGAGATAGTCCCTATAAATTATGCAATGCCTGACACAGACTAAGTAGCAACAGAGATTATTATCACCATTCATCCTGATCTCTGGTTTAAAGGAAACAGAAAAACTCAAAACTTCCTATTAAAAAAAAAACAACTTGCTATTGCTCCACTTCAAAAAAACTTAAAGACTTAGATGGGCTCTGTCATTGGGTAACATACATTTTCTGAAGGAGAACTGAATGATTAAGCCACAATAAAATGACCCTTCACACAAAGAAGTCTTATATGGAAATGTATCACAACCACAGATAAAAATTTTGTTTGCTTAGAGTCACAAGCAATGAATGGCATGTTTCTACAAGGAAGAAATAAACTGGATAAATAGATATACATATATATTCCAGTTCTGTGATGTCAGAAGGAAGAGATAGTTTGTTGAGATTTTGCTTTTTTATTTTTAATATTCTTACCATAGTTGTAATTACAGTAATAACATAAAGCATGAAGGAGATTTGAAGTCATTCATTTCACTTCTGCTCCTACTTCAGCTTATAAACAGAATGGAGGTTCTAACAAACTGCAATTGTTACGATTATGTGAATAATCTTCTAAGCTTCCTGAGAAGAAATTTATCTTCTCTGAGAATCTCAAGTGTTTCCTAATTTACCAGAGTTTGTTTCTCACTGACAACTATTAACGAATCACATCAAATCTTGTGAAAGAGAATTGTCTTTCCTGCCCACAGTATACCATGAAAGCATTAAGAATAGGATCATGCTTTTATTGAGCACTTTCTGCCATTTAAAGCATAGAAATAGATTTGTCTTTACATATGTATTATCTCATTAATGAAAGATAAAGTTATCAGTTATTTGGAAGAGGAAGAGATTGAATAAATTAAAATGCTACAGATTTCAAATGCATTTAGTATCATTTCATTGAGTTTTAGGAATATATCTGACACTGAGTGGTTAAGCAAGGAGAAAGTAACAGATGCTGTGATTTGAAGTTGCTTAAACAAGGAAATTTGCGTAACCTCACATACCAGGAGGTACAGAGGAAGATCAAGACTCTGACGGGTAATTCAGTGTCTCAGTGATTTCATCAGCCTTGGGCCCTATCCCTCTCTCTGCTCTGCCATCTGCCCCACTGTCTGTTTACTGAGACTCATGATAAGATGCTTGGAGAAGGAAATGGCAACCCACTCCAGTATTCTTGCCTGGAGAATCCTGTGGACAGAGGAGCCTGGTGGGCTGCTGTCCATGGGGTCGCACAGAGTCAGACATGACTGAAGCGACTTAGCAGCAGCAGCAGCAGCAGCATAATAAGGTGGGTGCCAGCAATAACTGTTCATTACTCAACTGCAACAGGAAAGAGTAAATCTTCCAACCAAGGGATATGCACCTTTGCCTTTAGTCTGATGGGAGCAATTTACTGTACTGTGCTTGCTCACTCAGTCATGTCCAGCTCTTTGCCACCCCATGGACTGTAGCCCACCAGGCTCCTCTGTCCATGGGATTTCCCAGGCAAGAATACTGGAGTGGGTAGCCATTCCCTTCTCCAGGGGATCTTCCCAACCAGGGATCCAAATGGGGTTTCCTACATGGCAGGCCAATTCTTTGCCACTGAGCTACCAGGGAAGCTTGGCTACTCCAAGAACAGGGAAATGACTCTGATTGTCCTAAACCAGTGATTCTCAAAGGACAGTCCCAAGATCAGCAGTTTAAGCAGTTCCCAGCTGCTGGGAACCTGAAAACCTACTAGAAATGCAAATTCTCTGGCCTCACTCCAGCTCTCTTGAATCAGAAATGCTGAGGGGAGGGGCCAGCAATCTGAGTTTTAACAAGCATGCCCTGTATTCTAAAGATTGAGGATCACTGCTTTAGACCAAGAAGAATCTCTCGTTGAGATGGGGAAGGAGTACACACCTGGACCAAACTGGGATTATGTTAAGAAGGAGGAGGTGGAAGTTATGTCTATTGAACTACTAACAGTGTCCACATCCTGGATTTCTTTAAAATAAAAAAAAAAACCCTGGTTTCAACTATTTTCTTCCACTGGGGTTGTAAAACATGATCATCTTTAAGATGACTATTTCAAAACTCTCTCGAAATCCTTTGGTGAATGTACTGTGTCCTGGAAAGACAATAAGAATATATCAGAACTCAAAAGAGCTGAGGTCTAATTCTAAATGTGTCACTGTTTAAGCCAGTGTCATTGAGAAATTAACTTGGGACTCTCTGAAACCCAGCTTTTACTTCTGTAAGGGTGTTGAAACAGTCTTCAAATTCTCAAAAGCAAAAATGACTGTAGCCAGCAATTACTTAGCACTTACTCTGTATCACACATTGCCAAGGATTTTATTTAGCATGCTATCATTGACTACTTAAAATAGCCTCAGGAATGATGAGTGGATGGGGGAATAGATGGGCGGGTGGGTACATGGATAGGTACATGAGTGGATAAATAAATAAATTAATAAATTCAAAAAAAGAAAAACCCCTATAAAGTCTGTGGTGGTGGTGGTTTAGTCACAGTCATATCTAACTCTTGCAATCCTATGGACTGTAGCTGGACAGGCCCCTTTGTCCATAGGATTTCCCAGGCAAGAATACTGGAGTGGGTTGACATTTGCTTCAGTCCAAGGAATCTTCCTGACCCAGAAATCAAACACTGGTTGAATTCTGCAAGCAGATTCTTCACCAACGGAGCTATGAGGGAAGCCTCAGGCTATAAAGTCTGTAACTTGCCTCCAACTCAGTAGGCTACTAAGTGAAAAATCTTTGAAATTCGGGTCTATCTGACCTCACAGTACACCTGCTAAGCCACTATTCCACATGTACTGGTCCACTTTCCCTAATCTCTATCAAACTAATTCTTTGTGATTCTGTAATTCATATGGTTTCTTATGGTTGAGTTCATTATGCTTTTTAGGAAAGACAAATTTTAGCATAACGAGAAGAATGTGGGCTTTTCATTTAGGCTATATTGGAATCTTGGCTTCACCACTCTCCTGATATATGACTTTGGGAAAGTTATGTAACTTCTCTGAAACTTTAATTTCCAATCTGTAAAATAACATTTTGCATAGCATTTGTGAGGATTAAAGGAGATAATACATTTAAAGTTCTTGGCACGGAGCCTGGACTATAATAGATACTCGATAAATGTTCATTTCCTCCTCTGCTTATTTCCTGGTGGGAAATGTTATCTGCTGAATGAATAGGAAACATTTTAGAACATTTGTTTATTAATTTCCCCAAATATTTTCATTCATAAGTGTCCTTATTAAGTTATACCAGAAATGGGAAAATTCTGCCGTACCTCTTGGCTGAAATTTTTCTATATATAAAAACCCAGAAGATATAAGAACAGAAAGAAGACCGCATCCAGGACAAGAACAACACTAGACATTTTATCAGTTCCCCTATATCCACACTATCCTAACAATCTCTTCCCAAAGTTTTTTCAAGTGGGCTATGTGGGTCTACATTTGAATTTGGAAGACTATTTCCAAATTTAGAGGAGTAGTCCTCTCAACCTGTGTTAATCTCAAAATAAAACTATCTCTTTGAGGTAAGGAGTCCATTCTTTCCTTTCACAGTGCCCCCCCCAAATGGAGGGGTAACAACACCCACAGACAGAGTTGGGGAAAGCTATTTATTTAATTCATGACAAGAAAAGCCATGGCTTCCAAGGAAAGACTGCTCCCTTTGAATCAGCTACATTAAGGAAAAAAGAATTTTATCCTCCAAGCTCAGAAGGGTGTGTGTAGTTAATAGTTCATGATTCACTCCCATGGGATTTAAAGACTTGTTTAACTGACAAATTTTTTGTGGCTCTATCATCACATCATTTTTAATGGTGAAAGGTCATAGAATTAGAAAACACAGCCCTTTCAAATACCTGAAAACTACGAAGTTCTGATGTTTGCTTTAAAATCTAATGTTCATGGTAGGCTGTTTAATTTTGCTATCTTGAAGAGTAACAAATTTTGGATTTAGTCACTCAGTGGTGTCCAGCTCTTTGTGATCCCATGGACTGTAGCCCACCAGGCTTCTGCATCCATGGGATTCTCCAGGCAAGACTTCTGGAGTGGGTTGCATTTCCTTCTCCAATAGTAGTAGTAGCAAAGTTCTCTGTTCTTTTTCCAAGTGATATTTCCTTCAGACCCAACAAATAAGACTGAATAAAGCATAACATACAGAACAAAAGTGGAAAACCCCTTTCTCCATCATCACTGGGACCCCAGGGCTCTCCAAAGTGCCATTCTAAAATCTGCCGCTCAGACCCTAGAGAACTTGGCTGTCTCACTTAGTACTTACTGGAATAAGACTTGTCTCTGGTGTGCCAGCAAGGGCCCCAGAACAATGTGCTGAATTGTACAATAAGAAGCTCCACCCAGGCAGTCCTGGCTCAACCTCTGCTTGCCCTTAGCCTGGCTACAAAACACCAATTACTGTGAATATTTAGAATGTTTTTCCTCTCCAGATCCTGGTATGGATAGTCCCAGGCATAATACCATGTGCTCCCCTCCCTGCTGTTCCCCTGCCTCAAAATCAGGGGCTCCAAATCAAAAGTTTTAATCCTAAAACCAATGCTAAAGAAGTTAACCAACTTGGCCAAGTTCGCAGAATGATGGAGATGGGATTCTGCTCCATGACTGCCTAGTTTCAAAGTCCATAGGTTTTCTACTGCATTTGCTTGTTCTTGAGGAAAGGGGTTTTGATTGGAGGATACGATGAAAGATGGACAGTTTTAGAGACAAGGTGAAATTGGAGTCACACCAGGCCTAAATAAGTGCTTTATTAGAGGTCTCTAGGAAGACATGGGGACCACACAAGGGAATTGGGGAAGAAAGACAAAGAGAAGGAGGAAACTGGAGACAAACATCACCTAATCCAAAAACTTGAACACTACAAAGCCAGTTCTGATACTTGAGCATTATTAGATGTTGGGTAGGAAGTAAATCTCTTACATTTTTTACTGTGTGACATTTTAATCTGATGGAAGATATACATTCAACTTCTGCACTCATTTAATTCTTCATCTTGTTTCTGAGGCAGTTAGCAAAGGGATCCAAGATACTGGATCTGGTCCTAGGCAGATAAACACTGTGAATTTTTTTTTACGTTGGCTCAGGTGCCAAAGTAATGATTCATTTTACACAGATAGCCAATGGGATTGATTTCCAATCATGTCTGTCTTGGTCTATATCAGAAATAGGTAAAGGGGATCAAAAGTTACAAACTTCCAGTTATAAAATAAGTAAGTCCTGGGGATGTAATATACAGCATGGTGACTATAGTTGATAATAATGTTTTGTATATTTAAAAGTTGCTAAGAAGTTAGATATCAAAAGTTCTCATCATAAGAAAAAATTTTTAACCATGTGTAATGATAAATGTTAACTAGACTTATTATGATGACCATTTTGTAGTACATACAAATATAAAACCATTATATTGTAAAAATATAATGAAACTAATGTAATGCTATATGTCAATTATATTTCAACAAAAACAAGAGAAAGAGAGACCTGCAAGTCTGAAAGTATTGTAAACTTACTGTAAATGATTCCGTAGTTCATTTACAAACTTGCCAGGAGCTTCCTGCTGTGTCTGTGGGTGTAAGGACAGATGGACCAAATGAGGTGGAGTTTTAACTAGTTTAAACAATGTACCTCAAGTAAAATTTAGCTGCAATCATTCTAATTCAAACAACCGACTGTTAAAAAGCAATACTTAAGATAATCAGGGAAATATGTACACTGTATATTTGATGATGTTAAGGAATTTATCGCTTACTTCTTTTGGTGTAAAAATGGTATTGTGGTTAGTTTTTGTTGCCATTGTTTTAGGATATTTCTCTTTTAAAGCTGCATACAAAAATATGTATAGATGAAATGATAGAATACCTGGGATTTGCTACAAAATAATTCAGTGGTAGAGGGAGTGAGTGGAGAAAAAGTAGATGTGTAAAAATGAAACTAGATCGGCTATAAAGTAATCATTGGAGAAGTTGAGTGAAGAGTAAATAGGGTAAATAGTGAAGAGTAAACAGTGTTTTATTATCCCCTATCCTTTTGTTTATGTTTAAAATTTTCCATTAAAAAATTTTGCTTTTCTATATATAAATTTTATCAGTGTAACATATGGAAATTTCAAAGGCTTCAGAGGCAGGTGAACCAGAGTGCAAATACTAGTTCTTTTCACTAACCAGTTAGTAAAGAGGTTCTTAAACTCATGGAGCTTC
The DNA here is from genome assembly GCF_023699985.2 of Odocoileus virginianus. Lineage (NCBI taxonomy): Eukaryota > Metazoa > Chordata > Mammalia > Artiodactyla > Cervidae > Odocoileus > Odocoileus virginianus. The sequence continues at coordinate 606,009 of NW_027224346.1, read as the reverse complement.
TTTTTTATCTTTAAAATAATTAACTTGTGCCTCATAAGAATATTGAAAATTAAAAGAAATATTACCTCTAATGCACCTCACACAGTGCCTGATAAAAGTAGACACTCAGTAAATATTGTCATAATTGTACAAGACGCTGAAGACACAGGCATTTCAAAGAAACTTGGAACAACATGTTTTGAGATTTCAATGGAAATCTCAAAGCAAAATGAAGTAAACTAAGAAAACAAAAGGTGGTACCCTTTCATCAAGAGCCGGAGGTTAAAACTTTTCCTAGGCAACAAGACAATTATCCCAAACATAAAAGAAAACAACTTTCCATTTATCTCATTTCTAAGGTAACCATTGCATCACTAGTAAAATGATCCAAGGATAAACTGGACATGGTTTGCAAGGTCTCAGATTCCATTCTGCTTCAGCATTCAAATGAAAAGGGGGAAGGAAAATGTCCTTGGCTGAGAAGAGGAGAATAGAATCCAGAATTTTTTTTATTGACACATTTCTCTAGTTTACAGTTGTACTTAAATTTAATTTATTTAATTATGTGTGTATCCGAGTCCCATGGATCTCTTATGTGAAAAGTGATTACTGTTAATAATGATCAATAAAAATGATTATTGTTGTCACATTTGTTGTCATGTTTATAACTTGCTCCTTTTTCTATAATAATTTAACCCAGTTACTGGCTTTACCATTCAGCTACTCAAACCAGAACTCTGGTTCAGTTCAGTTCAGTAGCTCAGTCATGTCCGACTCTTTGAGACCCCATGAATCGCAGCACTCCAGGCCTCCCTGTCCATCACCAACTCCCAGAATTTACCCAAACTCATGTCCATTGAGTCGGTGATGTCATCCAGCCATCTCATCCCTCTGTCATCCCCTTCTCCTCCTGCCCCCAATCCTTCCCAGCATCAAGGTCTTTTCCAATGAGTCAACACTTTGCATCAGGTGGCCGAAGTATTAGAGTTTCAGCTTCAACATCAGTCCTTCCAATGAACACCCAGGACTGATCTCCTTTAGGATGGACTGGTTGGACCTCCTTGCAGTCCAAGGGACTCTCAAGAGTCTTCTCCAACACCACAGTTCAAAAGCATCAATTCTTCTGTGCTCAGCTTTCTTCACAGTCCAACTCTCACATCCATACATGACTACTGGAAAAACCATAGCCTTGACCAGACGGACCTTTGTTGGCAAAGTAATGTCTCTGCTTTTTAATATGCTATCTAGGTTGGTCATAACTTTCCTTCCAAGGAGTAAGCATCTTTTAATTTCATGGCTGCAGTCACCATCTGCAGTGATTTTGGAGCCCAAAAAAATAAAGTCTGACACTGTTTCCACTGTTTCCCCATCTATTTCCCATGAGGTGATGGGACCATATGCCTTGATCTTAGTTTTCTGAATGTTGAGTTTTAAGCCAACTTTTTCACTCTCCTCTTTCACTTTCATCAAGAGTTTTTTTTAGTTCCTCTTCACTTTCTGCCATAAGTGTGGTGTCATCTGCATATCTGAGGTTATTGATATTTCTCCCACCAATCTTGATTCCAGCTTGTGCTTCCTCCAGCCCAGAGTTTCTCATGATGTACTCTGCATATAAGTTAAATAAGCAGGGTGACAATATACAGCCTTGACGTACTCCTTTTCCTATTTGGAACCAGCCTGTTGTTCCATGTCCAGTTCTAATTGTTGCTTCCTGACCTGCATACAGGTTTCTCAAGAGACAGAACTCTGGTAGACATACTCATTCCCTTTTTTCCTCTCACCACTTCTCTCCCCACACACTTTTAACTGATTCCCAAGTCATCAGTTTTATCTCTCTGATGCCTTAGGCAAAGTCCTCAGCATCCTACAATTAAATTTTTGCAGCAATCATCAAACTGGTTTCTTTATATCCAGTTTCTTTTTTATTTGATTATATTGCAAATGCTGGCAAAAATGGCATTTTAATACTCAAATCTGATCATTTCATTACTCTGGGTAAAATATTTCTGTAGCTCTCAATTTTCTGCCGAACAAGTTCAAATGCCTTAGCTTGGAAACAACCCTTGTCTGCACTTCCAACCACATCTCCTCTTCATCTGTGTGTTCAAATGCACCCTGTCCCTTGCTCTCAAGCTTTACTGAGTGACTTGCCATTTTCTACAAGTGCCATGTTTTCTTCTGCTTCTGTGTTTTTGCACATGCTATTCCCTCTGTCTTGCAAGACATTCGTTCCCTGTTTATTTGACAAACCTCGCTCATACTTCAATATTCTTTTGGTTTCTTAGCCTTTCACTTCCAGTTGCTCACAGCCACCATGTTGAGTTAGACCCTCTATTCTCAGAGCAACTTGCACATGCATGCATATACTCCTGTTTAAAATCTTATAATAGTAACTTGTGTGTGTGTGTGTGTGTGAAAGAGAGAGAGATCCCATGAGCTCCTAGAGAACAGAAACTCCAGCTTATTTATCTTTAACTCCTTAAATGTTACCCAGTACATGGCACGAAGTAGGTGCTCAGAAATACGTGCAATAAATGAAGGGAACAAATTAAGCAAGAGAAAAGTTTAAAAGTTCAATGTAATGAGTAACTGTACTTCAATCTTTCAAAAATACCTATCTTTCTATGAAGACTTCCCTATAGCTCAAACGGTATAGAATCTGCCTGTTGTGCAGGAGGCCACGGTTTGATCCCTGGGTCAGGAAGATGCTCTGGAGAAGGGAATGGCCATCCACTCCAATATTCTTGCCTGGAGAATTCTATGGACAGAGAAGCCTGGCGGGCTACAGTCCACAAGGTCACAAAGAGTTGGACACGACTGAGAGACTAACTCACACACACCTTTCCATGAAATATAAAGCTAAAAAAAAAAGCTATCTTTCCTACTACACCTTCCTCCCTCAAGCCTTAGTTCATTAGGTTATTCTTTCTGTCTAAAATGCCTTTCTCTTCAATTTTATCCTTGGCTCGTCTTTTAAGAGGGCTTCCCTGGTGATTCAGATGGTAAAGAATCTGCCTGCAATGCAGAAGACCCAGGTTCGATCCCTGGGTCAGGAAGATCCCCTGGAGAAGGGAATGGCAACCCACTCCAGTATTCTTACCTGGAGAATCCCATGGACAGAAGAGCCTGGTGGGCTACATATAGTCCATGGGGCCTCTAGGGAGAGTTACCAAACTCCTCCTTAAATGCTTATAAATCTCTCATGTGAAAAAATAGATTATTAGACTCTTGTACTTTTTAATATATACCAGAGCCCCTTGATATTCATAAGGTATATGCCCAGAGACCTCACAGATCCAAAAGTTTGACTATGCAAAAGTTTATATGGGTTTCTGAATTTCTTCTAAATTAAATCTCTAGCTTGAATTCTGAATTTCCTTCCAACACAAGATAGTCAGCTTTTTTACTTTCACTTGAAATCCTTCTTTTATTTGATGGCCACTTTTTAAAATTCATTTTTATTTATTTATTTATTTATTTGGCTGCACTGGGTCTTAGTTGCAGCATGTGGGATCTAGTTCCCCTGACCAGGGATCGAACCCAGGCCCCCTGCATTGGAAGTGTGGAGTCTTAGCCACTGGACCACCAGGGAAGTTCCCTGGCCATTTTTAAGAGTCAGACTTACTGGAATATGATTTACAGAGAGTAAAATTGACCTTTGTTTTTGGCAGCATCTCAAGGCTGAAAGCACAGTCCTAACCACTGGACCGCCAGGGAATTACCCATATTCACCTTTCAGATGTATGATTTTATGAATTCTGGCAAATGTATCCAGTCATATAACCACTATCATAATTTATGATAGAATACATTTCTACCACTCCCAAAAGTTCCCACGAACCCCTTTGTGGTCACTCCCTGGCCTACCTCTATCCCTACGGTTTTAACTTTTCCACAGTGTCACGTAGGTTGAGACAGATAGCATGTGGCCTGATAAGTTTGACTTCTTTCAGTTAGCGTAACGCATTTGACATCTGTCCTTTGTACTGATGAGTCATAGTCCATGGTATGGAATTCCATCATATGGAATGCATCACAGTATGTGTGTACACATTGCAGACATACTGTTATTTACTCATCCTTTCACATGTAATGAACATCTGTGCTGTTTGCATTTTTTTTCTGATGGTTATGAATAGGCTTCTATAAGCACTTATGTACAAGTCTTTTGTAAACATATATTTGTATTTCTTTTGGGTAAAAACATGGATGATGAGTTAGGTCATGCAGAAAGAACACGTTTAACTTCATAAAAAACTGTCATGCTCTTTTTTCAAAGTAGCTGCACCATTTTTCATGTTACCCACAATGTATAAGAGTTCCACTAGCACAGCATCCCCTCACCAACACTAAGAGATCTATGATGATATCTCATTGTGGTTTTAATTTATGAAATGCATGAAATTTCATTATGTATGAATTTATGTATGAAATGTCTGTTCACATATTTTCTCCATTTTTTAAATGACATTGTTCATAATTATTGAGTTGTTAGGGTTCTTTTTTTTTTTTTTTCCAGTGCTCCTCATTTTTTTTTATTTTTTTTTTTTAATTTTTATTAGTTGGAGGCTAATTACTTTACATCATTACAGTAGTTTTTGCCATACATTGACATGAATCAGCCATGGATCTACATGTACTCCCCATCCCAGTCCCCCCTCCCACCTCCCTCTCCACCCGATCCCTCTGGGTCTTCCCAGTGCACCAGGCCCGAGCACTTGTCTCATGTACCCAACCTGAGCTGGTTATCCGTTTCACCCTAGATAATATACATGTTTCAATGCTGTTCTCCTGAAACATCCCACCCTCGCCTTCTCCCAGAGTCCACAAGTCTATTCCATACATCTGAGTCTCTTTTTCTGTTTTGCTGTTAGGGTTCTTTACACATTAATGATGGAGAAGGCAATGGCAACCCACTCCAGTACTCTCACCTGGAAAATCCCATGGACAGAGGAGCCTGGTGGGCTGCAGTCCATGGGGTCGCTAAGAGTTGGACACGACTGAGCGACTTCACTTTCACTTTTCCTTTCATGCATTGGAGAAGGAAATGACAATCCACTCCGGTGCTCTTGCCTGCAGAATCCCGGGGACGGGGGAGCCTGGTGGGCTGCCGTCTATGAAGTCGCACAGAGTCGGACACGACTGAAGCGACTTAGCAGCAGCAGCAGCAACAGCAACACGTTAATAAAATCAGCCTTTTACTAGATAGTGTTTTATAAATATTTATTTCCAGTCTGTTGGCTTCTCTTTAATTTTCTTAATATTGTTTTTTGAAGAGTAGATGCTTTTAATTTTGATCAAGTCCTGTTTATCAACTTTTCCTATTTTGGTTTGAATATTTTTGGATGCTCTTTACAAAATTTTTGCCTAACCCACATTCACAAAGATTTTCACCTCTTTCCTCCTAGAAATGTTATACTTTAGGTTCTACATTTAGGTCTGTGGTCTATTTTAAGTTAAATTTTTACTATAGTGTAAAGTATAAGTCAAGGTTCACATTTTTTGTACATATATGTCCAGCATTTGTTACTGCAGCAGCAACATACTGAACGCCTAGAATTTCTACATCACATGATTGCATATTCTTCTCAGCATGTTCGTCAAAAATCAGTTGATCATGTATGAGTTGTTTTATGTTTGGAATCTGTTCTAGGGTTTGGCCAATTTTTCCTGTAAAGGAATGGATAAGATTTTAGGTTTGCAGGCTACAGTTTTTGCTGTAACTAATTGACCCTGTCATTACAGCATAGCAGCAGACATGGACAATATGTAAACAAAAAAGCCTGACGATTTTTTTGTATCCACAAAACTTTCTTTTCAGAACAGAGAGCAGGCCAGATTAGGATTTTAGGCTGTAGTTTGACAATCTTCGTGTAGTCTGTTTCACTATTCTGTGTCTATACTGTTGCCAGTACCACACTGTATTGATTACTGTGGCTTGTAAGTTTTGAAATCAGGTAGTGATGTGATTCTTCCAACTTTTATCTTTTTTCATAATTGTTTTACCTTTCATTTATTTTAGCCATTTTT